>NW_022437025.1:5859378-5891620 GCF_009761245.1 Sapajus apella | reverse complement strand
TATATATATATATAAAACATATATGAGTGGAATAGAAATGGTCAAATTTTACACTATACAGTATGTTATTTATTTTCAGGAAAATGAATGTTTTCACTTTAATCTTACATCTTGCTACTAGTATACATTAAGCAGTAGAAACCCCATGCTTGGTATTTGGAATGACTGTTAAAATTCTGTTTCTGACATCTTTCCCAAGTGCTCCCCTGTTTCTAGGCTTTCTCCACATCTCTCCGTCTCTTCCGCAGTGTTGCCTCTGGTTGAATAGGGAGAAGATAAGGAAAACCAGTTATAATTATTTCAAAATTGTTTGCCCAGCTTGGAGATTTTTTTCAAGCCCTTTCTTTTTTTTACTTAAAATTTTTTTGTAATCAACAATGGTTTTTGTTTCGTTTCGTTTTGTTTTTTTTAAGGCAGTCTTGCTCTGTGGCCCAGGCTGGAGTCTAGTGGCACAATCTTGGCTCACTGCAACCTCTGCTTCCTGGGTTCAAGTGATTCTCATGCCTCAGCCTCCTGAATACCTGGGACTGTAGACGTGCATCACCATGACCAAATACTTTTTTACTCTTTTGTATTTTTAATAGAGAAGGGGTTTCGTCATGTCACCCAGGCTGGTCTAGAACTCCTGAGCTCAGGCAGTCCCACCTTTACCTCCCAAAGTGTCAGGATTACAGGTGTGAGCCACTGTGCCTGGCCTGTTTTTATATACTTTAAAGTTTAAATTAAATTTGTTAAAGTATATTTTGTATGATTTGCCAAAACAAAACATTGTTTGGAATATAGTAGCTGTTGTAAAGCCTTTTTTTTTTTTTTTTTTTCACATGAAAGTTTTTAGTTTATTAAGCTTCTCGTGAAAAATCCACAACGGCCATAGATAACATCATTGCAGCACCTTTACTCCTTTGGCTGTGATCCAATCTCCAGCTCACTTTTTGCCAGCACCAACATTGGCCTTTGCATTCCCCCTGACTTTCTTCATTCTGTTCTTGCGTTCCTTTCGTTGCTTTCTTGAGGTCTTTTTCTTCTCATACAGGCCATGTCTTGCAAGTCTATGTTTGGGTTCATTTTTCTTTGCATAATCCAGGGAATCATAAATCATGCCAAAGCCAGTTGTCTTGCCACCACCAAAATGAGTTCTGAATCCAAATACAAAGATGACATCCGGTGTGGTCTTGTACATTTTGGCTAGTTTTTCCCGAATTTCTGTCTTAGGCACTGTTGCCTTCCCGGGGTGAAGGGCATCAATGACCATTTGTTTCCTCTGAAGCAGTCGGTTGGTCATGAACTTTCTAGTGCGGATAGTTACTGTGTCGTTCATGATGGCGGCCTATCCTTACACAGCCGGGGAGGAAAAGAGCTTTTTTTTTTTTTTTTTTTTTTTTTTTTTTTTTTTTTTTTTTTTTTTTGGAGACGAGGTCTCATTCTGTTGCCCAGCCTGGAGTGTAGTGGCACAGTTATTGCTCACTGTCACCTTGGCCTTCCAGGCTCAATTGATCCTCCCATCTCAGCCTCCCAAGTACTGGGACTAGAGTTTTGTGCCACCACGCCCAGCTAATTTTTAAATTTTTTGTAGAGATGCGATTTTACCACATTACCCAGGCTGTTCTGGAACTCCTAGGTTCAAGTGATGCTCCTGCCTCTGCCTCCCCAAAATGCTGGGATTACAGGCATAAACAACTATGCCTGGAGTCAAGCTGATTTTTTTTTTATTATACTTTAAGTTCTGGGGTACATGTGCAGAACTTGCAGGTTTGTTGCATAGATATACATGTGCCGTGATGGTTTGCTGCATCCGTCATCACCCTGTCATCTTACGTTAGGTATTTCTCTTAATGCTATCCCTCCTTTAGCCCCCCACCCCACCTGACAGGCCACAGTGTGTGATATTCCCCTTTCTGTGTCCATGTGTTCTCATCGTTCAACACCCAGTTATGAGTGAGACTATGTGGTGTTGCCATTTTCTGTTCTTGTGTCAGTTTGCCGAAAATGACGGTCTCCAGCTTCATCCACATCCCTGCAAAGGACAGTAACTCATCCTTTTTTATGGCTGCATAGTATTCCATGGTGTATATGTGCCACATTTCTTGAAGTCTCTTTCTTCATCTCCTTTCCCACCCTGTACTCATCTTCCCTTGAAGACCACAGATAAATTTCTTAGATATCATAGGAAAAAATGATGCCTATACATTAAAAAAAAAATGGAATCATGGTGTAAAGAGTGTTTCTATGTCATTATTTAAACAAACACTGAACTTTGTATCTTGGAATGCTTTCTGTATCAGACATACAGATTGATATGGTCTGGCTCTATGCCCACCCAATTCTCATTTTGAATTCTTACATGTTGTGGGAGGGACCTGGTGGGAGGTAACTGAATCACTGGGGCAGGTCTGTCCTGTGCCGTTCTTGTGGTAGTGCGTAAGTCTCACGAGGTTTGATGGTTTTATGAAGGGGAGTTTCCCTGCATAAGCTCTCCTCTTTTGACTGCCACCATCCATGTAAGCTGTGACTTTGCTCCTCCTTGCCGTCTGCCATGATTGTGAGGCCTCACCAACCTTGTGGAACTGTAAGTCAGTTAAACCTCTTTCTTTTCTAAATTACCCAGTCTTGGATATGTCTTTATCAGCAATGTGAAAATGAACTAGTACACAGTTCTACTTTAGGTACACATTTGCTTTACCATGTTCTTTTTTAAATGTGCCTCCTGTGAAGGTGCCAGATTTTACTTAACTAGTTGATAGGAAGAGTTTCCAGGTTTTTGTTATGTGTAACACAGTGCTACAGTAAACATTTTTGTACATATGTCTTAGTGAACTTTCATGAGTAACCGCCTTATTCTCTGCAGCCTTAAAAAAAAAGAATGACTTTCGAACTACTCTGAGTAATGATTTATCACGTTAAAAATTTTCTTGGTTGCTATATTAGCTTTAATACTTTCATTAAGGCTGGATGTTTTGTATTCTGATGTAGTCCTGTGATATAATTTCATACAATTAAGGAAGCACAGATTTTTAATATTGCACATAGAATATTAGGCTCATAAAGTTTATAAAGGCAAAGGTTTGGCTTTATAAGCCTGTAACTGTATAGTCCCACAGGGCCCTTGCATGGTTCAATCATCTGCTGTTGTAGTCTTGATATTCTTAATTATTTTTGAACTCAGAACCCACATTATCATTCTGCACTGGGTGTCACAAATTATGTAGCCAGTCCTATAAAGACTTTATAAAAATTCATAGTAAGAACCCCTCATCTCCTCACCTCCTAACCCCATTCCCTGTGAGTGACTGCCATCAATAGTTTATCCACTTGGGGACTTTTTAGAATGTGTTATATAAACAACATTGCATATTATGGTTGAGCCGTTAAAAAAAAACACACACTTTATTTGAAATCCACACAGAGTCAATGTGTATTTTCTTGAAAAACTTCATAATGGATCAGGACTGCTACAGATGTTAAGAAAATAGAGGCTCTAAAAAACTTAGCCTTAAGAAGCTGGTACTGAACTGTAGTTTTAGAATTTGTATTGGTTTTTTTGTTTTTGAAAAGTATGCTTAACTTGAAGCTTTAGTGAAACAACCTAAGTTTCAGTGTTAAGATAGCTATCTGTGAGATTTCACCTTCCAAAATGAGGTAAAACCTTAAAGCTCATCATAGGTAGTCAGGAATGAAAATAAAGTTTATTCATCCATCAGGTTCAATTGAATAAGGGATTCACTAGGATTATTTGGTGCTTTCTTTACTTAAAAAGTGGTCAGAATTCTTGGTGACGTAAAAGGGCTAAGGATTCTTAGAAGTAGCTACAGAAAATGGGTAAGGGGAGAGTGAGCTAACACTGGTTAACAGTTCTAATCTGTTTGGGCACTGTGTTCGGAACCTTAGGTAAACCATTTCATTAAAGCCTCATAACAACTCTGAGAAAGATGGGTTGATTGTCCTTTACAAATGAAGCTACAACTCAGAGACCCCCAAAAACTTGCCTGTGGTCACAGGTGATACATGGCAAGGCAGGAGCCCAGACTTCCATCCTTACAACCTAAAGGTCATGTTCTTTCCACTGCCCTACTCTACCTAGAGATTTATTCATTCTTAAAATGTTTGTTGACTGCCTCCAGTGGGCTAGGTACAGATGCCGAGAAGGATTAGACATGCAGGAAGTTCATTGGGGGAATAAGGGTAAAGAGAGAGGAGGCAGGAGTAGTGTATAGGAAAAGCCTTTTGACTTCCGCTCGGTCTGATTCCTGTGAAAGGGGAGAGGAGAAGAAGGGTAGGTAGGAACAGCCTTAGATCAATCACTGTACGGTTCTGAGAAGGTCTTGACCAAGCTGATAGGGAATTCCCATGCTGAAGCTGTGCATCCTGCATCGGCAGAAAGACCTGAGTCTGTTATCCCTTTCCAATTAAACCATTAGTTGGGGGCAGCCTGATGGAAGCATGGCTTGGTGTCAGTGCTGTTGTGGCTCTGAACATGCAGCAACTTGAGGCTCTCAGCTTGACTTCCTGTAGCAGCGTCTCTTGAAGGCTGAGCAGGGCACCCTCACAGTGGCTGCACACTGTCCTGTCCTGGTGGGGGTGGGTAGAAAGACCGATAATATAAATAAGCAAGTAGATGTATATGTGAAGTGAAAACTAGTGCTAAGGGGAAAAACAGAGTGGAAGATGGAGCATTGCATTGTATGTGGTGGACAGGGAAAGGCTCTGTTGACACTTGAGCAGAGACCTGAAGAGTAAGAGAGAAAGACAGGGAGACAGCTGAGGAGCAAGGCATTTCAAGGGGTAGGGGAGAGCAAGTGAAAGACTCTGGTTCTGCATCCATGATGAAGGTAGACCTAGGAAGGTTTGCTGATGGACTGGATGTGGGATGTGAGAGCAGGAGCCATAGTGGCGTGGAGTTGCCCTTGACTGACACAGGGAAGGTCATGGCAAGGATAATGGTGGTGAGAATTCAGGGTTGTGTTTTTTTGCTTTAGACATGTTTTAAATTTGAGTTGCCAGTTAGAAACCTCATTGTCTAGTAGCTTGGTAGCATTAGAATTCCGGAATTAAGGAGAAAGAAGCAGGGTAAAGGGACGAAAGTGTGGAGCGGTCTCTGCATAGGTGGTATTTATAGTCATGGGACTAGAAGAGGGTAAGCCACGATTTTGCTGTTAAATAAGGCAGCCACAAGCCACATGTGGCTTTTGAACTTTGCATGTGGCTAATCTGAATTGAAATGTGCTGTGTCAAATACATGCCAGATGTCAAAGACTTAATGTGAAAAATTAAAATGTAAAATATATCATTAATCTTTTACCTTCATTATATTTGGAGTGATATTATTTTGGGTATATTGGGTTAAATCAAACTATTATTAAAGTTAATTTCACCTGTTTCTTTTTTAATATGGCTACTAGAAAAGTTATGTATTTTTGAGCTAGTCACCTAAGTTGGAGTGCAGTGGTTCATTCACAGCTTATTGCAGCCTTGATCTCCCAGGCTTAAGTAGTCCTCCCACTTCAGCCCCCTGAGTAGCTGGGACTATAGGTGTGCTGCTGCATCCAGCTGATTTACTTTTTTTTGTAGAGACTGGGTCTCACTATGTTGCCCAGGCTGAGCTCAAACTCCTGGTCTCATGCAGTCCACCTGCCTTGGCCTCCCCGAGTGCTGGGATTACAGGAATGAGCCACTGCACTTGGCCTAGAAAAATTTTTTTTGTTTGTTTGTTTGTTTTTGAGACGGAGTTTCACTCATGTTACCCAGGCTGGAGTGCAATGGCGTGATCTCGGCTCACGGCAACCTCCGCCTCCTGGGTTCAGGCAATTCTCCTGCCTCAGCCTCCTGAGTAGCTGGGATTACAGGGACGCGCCACCATGCCCAGCTAATTTTTTTGTATTTTTAGTAGAGACGGGGTTTCACCATGTTGACCAGGATGGTCTCGATCTCTTGACCTCATGATCCACCCGCCTCGGCCTCCCAAAGTGCTGGGATTACAGGCTTGAGCCACCGCGCCCGGCCTTGAAAATTTTAATTACATATGTGACTGGCGTTATTTTGCTCTTGGAGGCACTGATGGAGGAAGTGAATGGAAATAGAGAAGTCCAAGGACTGAGCCTGGAAAGCTGGGAAGAGAAGGAAGAGCCAGCAGAGGAGCCAGAGAGGGTGTGGACTAGGTGAGGAGAGGGTGGTGAGAGGTGTGGTTTGTGTGCGAGTGAGCTTCACTAAAATTTCTTTGGAACTTGAGTAAAAGGATAGTATCAGAAACTAGGTTGAATTAATATGTAACGTGTGGAATTGGTTATTCGTAGAAATGAGTTAGTCCTGAGATGGTCTGTAGGATCGGAATCTTTCCCTATATTGTTCTTGTTCTTTTTTTTTTTCTTTTTTTTTTTTTTTGAGACAGAGTCTTGCTCTGTCACCCAGGCTGGAGTGCAGTGGCATGGTTTTAGCTCACTGTAGCTTCTGCCTCCTGGGTTCAAGAGATTCTTATGTCTCAGTCCCCCGAGTCACTGGGACTACAGGTGTTTGCTACCACCTCTGGCTGGTTTTTGTGTTTTTAGTAGAGACAGGATTTTGCTGTGTTGGCCAGGCTGGTCTCAAACTCCTAACCTCAGGTGATCTGCCTGCCTCGGCCTCTCAAAGTGTTGGGATTACAGGTGTGAGCCACCACACCATGCCTAGACATAGTGTTCTTTTTTTTTTTTTTTTTTTTTTTGAGACAGAGTTTTGCTCTTGTTGCCCAGACTGGAGTGCAGTGGTGCGATCTCGGCTCACTGCAACCTCTGCCTCCCAGGTTCAAGCGATTCTGCTGCCTCAGCCTCCTGAGTAGCTGGGATTATAGGCTTGCACCACCACACCCAGCTAATTTTTGTATTTTTAGTAGAGACGGAGTTTCACCGCATTGGTCAGGCTGGTCTTGCACTCCTGACCTCATGATCCACCCACCTCTGCCTCCCAGAGTGCTGAGATTACAGGCATGAGCCACTGCACCTGGCCTGTTCTTTTTTTTTTTTTAAACAGAGTCTTGTTCTATCATCCAGGCTGGAGTACAGTGGTGCGATCTCTGCTCACTGCAACCTCCACCTCCTGGGTTTAAGCAATTCTCCTGCCTCAGCCTCCTGAGTAGCTGGGTTTATAGGCCACACTACCACGCACAGCTAATTTTTGTATTTTTAGTAGAAACAGGGCTTCACCATCTTTGTCAGGCTGGTCTCTAACTTTTGACCTTGTGATTTGCCTGCCTCAGCCTCCTACAGTGCTGAGATTACAGGCATGAGCCACTGCACCTGGCCCATATTGTTCTTTTTAAGTGAGTTTCATGCCACCTGTTTAAAGAAAGCTCTAATGGAACCTATCTGAGGAATTAATTATGATAGTAGGAAAGAAACCACACATTTATAAGATTTGACACAGTTAATGCAAGAAGGTAATTTGGCACTTAAAACTTTCTTTCATCTTGTAATCTTCACTTAGTAAAACTACCATAAGAATATCTTACCTTCCTTTGGCTATTTCTAAGCTCTTTAGGGTACCTTTAAGAATGTTCAGGTAGGCTTCTTGAGTGGACTTAGCTACCATGACTGGAGGGCTTTGTTTCTGTTGTTGGTTTTCTGGTTTACATGTTGGTCACCTCGTTATGTCAGTCGTCATCCTTTGGCACTGCCTTCTGTCCTGATCGTCTCATGGAGTTGAGGACCAGGCTGTGGGATATGAACTGACAGCAGTCAGCTGGAGAGCCATCCTCATGCAGCATATAGGCTTCTTTTTAATATGTTGGTAGCTGTATCAGTGTAGTATCAGCAGATATTTTTTCTCTTTAGACATTATACTTTTTTTCTCCATATTTTATTATGCCATTTCCCAAAGAACACACTTGTACATTTAAGAGCAGTGTTTCTAACAGTCTTTTCCCAAGCCATGTCATAGAAACTGTTATGGAAACTGAAACTCCTCTGGGAGTGGAACTTGCTTGGGCCTTGTCAGGGTGGGCAGAAGATGATGTCGAAAAGGATCAGGTGGCATTTGGCATTTTGCCATTGGCTAAAGTGGGGTCAGAGCTGGTTGCCATTTTCTGTCTTGAGGTTCATGCCTGTCATCTTCTCAAAATACCTCCAGGCCTGTAGGGACAGTGAACGGTAATGACCAAACTAAAAACTTTAAGAAGGATATGATAAACTGGAGAATGCAGGGAAAAAAGGTGGCTCACATCTGTAATCCCAGCACTTTGGGAGGCCAAGGCAGGAGGATCACTTGCAACCAGGTGTTTGAGACCAGCCTGGGCAACATAGCAAGATCTCATCTCTTAAAACAAACAAACAAACAAACAAACAAACAAACAAACAACTGGGTATAGTGGTGTATGCCTGTAGTCCCAGCTACCTGGGAGGCTGAAGTGGGAGGATTGCTTGAGCCCAGGAATTCTAGGCTACAGTGAGCCATGATTGTGCCACTGTGCTCCAGCTAGCCTGGGTGACAAGAGCCAGACTGTGTCTTTACAAAAAAAATAGAAAGAAAAAAGAAAAATGTATGAAGGAAAGGCTATAATGTTAGATAAGGAGTGAATAGTGTGATAGAAAGGGCACCAGCTTTGCAGGTAGGGCACATACATGGCGGCCATGGTTTTGACTCTTTGTGGGACCCTAAATACATGTCTAAATTTCTTAATCCGTGAAATGGGAGGTTTGGCTTAGCTCATGCTTTTTCATGTTGTGAAAGCAACGTTCGATGCTGAGTAGGTACGCAGATGTTGATTAAGTGAGCAAGGAATAAAATAATTATAGAGAGCCTAGGTAATTAAGGCATGAGCCAGGGGTCAAGGTGAAGGGAAGATCGGAATTGGCCATCCCCTACTTCTCATCTGTCCCACCTTCACCTGTGTAGCGTAGTATTGGCTTCTACTACTTTGAGAAGTATTTGAACAACACTGGGTTAGATGATCTCTCTCTGAGCTTAAATATGTCATGCTTCTGATGCTGACACCAACCCATTTCTTTCTTCTCACTTATGTGCTTTATTTTTGAGACAGGGTCTTGATGTTGCCCAGGCTGGAGTGTGGGAGCGTGATCACAGCTCACTGCACCCTTGACCTTCAGGACTCAAATGAGCACCTTAACCTCCTGAGTCTCTAGGACCACAAGCATGTGACATTATGCCCGGTTAATTTTTTATTTTTTGTAGAGATGGAGCCTCTGTATGTTGTCCAGGCTGGTCTCGAACTCCTGGGCTCAAACCATCCTCCTGTCTCAGCCTCCCAAAGTGGTGGGATTACAGGCATGAGCCACCATTCCCAGCTGCTGTATACTTTTTACTAAGATGAAAGTTGCGCAAGAATAAATGCAGTTTCGTCAGATGTAGGGGAGGAAGTCAGAGGTGCTGTGTTTGTTGCCTAGGGATGCTATAACAAAGTACCACAAACTTTGATGGATGGCTTATAACAACAGAAAGTTCTAGAGGTCAGAAGTCCAAAATCCAAGTGTTAGCAGGGCTAGTTCCTTCTGGAGGTTCTGAGGGAGAACTTGGTCTATGCCCCTCTCTTAGCTTCTGGTGGTTATTGGCAATACTTGGTATTTTGGCTTGCAGGTCCATTACTGCAGTCTCTGCATCTGTCTTCACATGGCATTCTCCCCTGCATTTCTCTGTCCAAATTTCTCTCTTATAAGAACATCAGATCATTGAATTAGAGTCTCTAATCCATTTTAGGTGGATCCTAATCTAATACGACCTCATTTTAACTTGATTACCTTTTCACAGACCCTATTTTCAAATAAGGTAAAGTTCACAGGTAATGGAGTAAGGAACATAATCTTTTTGGGGGACAGTTCAGTCCACAGCAGGTATTAAAGTTGGGGGTAAGCAATTTCTTTAAAATTGTGATTCATTTCCCTGAATTCATATCTTTTCATTAGAGCTAGGTCTGTCAGAGGAATTGGAATATAACAAATAAAAAATTCGTATCTGCTAGAATGTATCCACTTGGCTTTAAGTCAAAATGGTGGATGGGATAGCCTTAGACTATATAACTATTAGAAAGACTCTTATAGAGACTAAGAATTCTGTTTTTTACACATGTGGTTTTTGCTTTGAGGTTAGTTGTTTGGCCTTTTTTAAAAATTTTTTTATTCTGATGGAGCTTTTAGTTCCTTTATGAAAGTCACAAGCTGGGTTCTCTGAGAAAGTGGGTGCTTTGGGAAGCAGATACAGACAATTTAGCATGCAGAATGTTGATTAGGGCTTGTCCAAAGGGTCCAGACTCAGGGGATGGAGAAGTTGAGCTACCTTGCAGGCCCAATTGTAGCATAGTCTTGACCAACCGCATTGGAATAGCCCTTTGGAGCCATCCTGGGTTGGGCTGGGTAGCCAGGCCTGTACACCCTCAGTTGGTCAGGATGACTTGCCAGGAAAAGGGCAAGATGTTGGTGAGGCAGTTTTCTGTGGCCACGGCAGGACTCGAAGGGCTGGCAGATCACTCTCAGCAGCTGGGGCTGCATGCCCTTCAGTTGAGGCTCTGGGTTGTACAACACAGTGTGCCACAGCTGGACAATATTTTTCTTAGACATTTTTTTTACTTCATTTGACTTATTGGTTGGCCTTCTGGAGAAATATGGGGTAAGTCTCTTCTTCTTTCTCTGTGACTCTTCTCACCCAACTCCTTACCCACCCCCCTTACTGAATAATCATGTGTGTGATATGTGTGTGTGTCTATGTACGAAGAGAGTTACAGTGCACAATTAACCTTTTCTTCTTGTGGAAGCTGACTCCAACCAGAATGCTTCATCTTCACCTTTTCCCAAAGGATATAAAAACAGAAAGGGGATTTTGCTATAACATAGAATACAGAGTGGTGATTCAGGTATAGAGCAAGGTGTGGTAGGTTGATGTTGTAAGGAGCACAGAATAATGAAATTAATTGGTACGAGGTTCTCCCCAGGAAGGAAAGAATGACAGACGGTTGAAAGAAGGGTCATAAAAAAAATGAGTGCCTATAGCTGGGAGCAGTGGCTTATGCTTATAATCCCAACACTTTAGGTGATTGAGGTGGGAGGATCACTTGAGGCCAAGACTTCAAGAGCAGCCTGGGCAACATGCTGAGACTCCATCTCTACAAAAAAAAAAAAAAATTAGCCAGGTGTGGTGGGTGTGTGCCTGTAGTCCCAGCTACTGTGGAGGATGAGGTAGGAGGAGCACTTGAGCCTAGGAGTTCTAGGCTGTAGTTACCTGCGATTGTACTACTGCACCTCCAGCCTGGATGACAGAAGAAGATCTTATCTCTTGAAAAAAAGTAAAAATGACTTTCTTACATAAATTGAAGCCCAGTTCCCTTAAGTTCAAATGGAAATATTCTGTGAGTAGTTGGAAATATAGACTGAGAAGACAAGGAAGGAGAACGATTTGTAGGGGGTGACTTTTGTATCAATTACACAAAACTTTGAGATTGTCCGACATGAATGACAGACACGGAAACATGAATGTTCAAGGGTCTGTAACATAACTGTCAAGTTAGTTACTGGTAGTTAGGTAATAGTTGGGAGATTCTAGTAGTTATATAGTTACTGGTAGTTAGAAAATGCTTGATTCACTTTGGATAAGATTACCCTGATTAAAATTTCAAGTATAATAACATCTTTCTTTCTAGAGTTGTCTAATTTCATACTCACTTAAAGAGAATACTTGTTACTAACCTCAAAATCAAGAATTTCACGCTAGAGAACTTAACCGGAATTTATAAAAAAGGAATAACCAATTTTATATTTAACATGAGTCATTTAGAAGTTGATTTTTATGTTTAATGTTTGGATTGTTAGCTGTTTTTCTTCCATGTTTGTTTTTGCTTTTTAGAGCCATAAAGTGTATATTTTTACTGCCTATTTTCTTCCTTTACAGTTACCTTGTAACATAATAATTGTGACTTGAACATGTCTGAAATTTTAAGGAGATATCCTTATAGGGCTCTGCAAATAGTCATTTTTGAGGGGAAAGGTTTTAACATAAAATTCGAGTCAAAGATGTTTCACCATTGTAAAGTATGATACTTTGCTGAGTATTTAAAATGTATTTTTGAGAATGTTACTGTCTTTAAAGTATTTGTATTTGAGGTTTTGAGAAATATATCTAGTGCTCGCTTCAGCAGCCCACCTACTAAAATTGGAACGAGAAATATATCTATTTTATTACTTTAGGGAGAGTTCCCTAAGATAGATAAACATCAATGCTAGCCTTGGCTTAAAAGCTAGTAGGAATTCTCAGTGTGTTTCCCAGATTCAAGGATGCCTCAAAGTACAATTAAACTGGGTAGCATTTCTAACGTTTTTAGCAACTGTGCCCAAAACTTAGCAAATGTTCGTTAAATACAGGTATTCCTGCTCTATCTGGCCTTCCTCCACCAGCTCCTGGAGTGCTCCCTCTTGTTCTGGTCCGTGAACACTAGTGTGCTATACACTGCCATCCGCAGTTTTAGAGCCACCGACCAGTTGAGTTCATTGCCTAGTAGAAGCTCTGCCATTAACATCCCATTCTCAGACGACTGTCTTTTGGTCCACTAAAAACTGATTACTTTGTAAAGTGTAAAGAAACCTAAGATCATCTTAATGATGGTAAGTACATCTTTGATATTAAATTGGCTGCGTAAGTAGTGTGCACTGATGTAGGCAGGGCACGGTGGACTCTGCCCTTGTAACCGTTCCAGAGAATGCACTGAGAATGAAGACAACCAGTAAGTCCCTAAGTATAGTGGGAAATGGGAGAATGTGGAAGTTTCTGATACCATATAAAAGGGAATACTAATTGATTTACTGTATAGAATAGTACAATTTATACAAGTTATTTAAAGGAAAGAAAAGTAGAGGGATATAATTAATTATCTCATTCCTAAATTACATCTTCAGTTTAATTTTTTAATCCTGGGAATTCAGGATATAAAGACCTCAGGTCAAGTGATCTATGCTTTATATTAATAACTTGGACCTTGGGGAAAATTCTTCCTGATTAGAACGTCTCCTATATCCCAGGCTGTGTTCCAGAGAAGCAAAAGGGGTCAATAAATGAATGAATGAATGCTGTCTACTACTTTGTTTCCTTCTTGGAGGTTCCAGATGCATATTAGCATATTAAAAGTTTCAAGATGTCCTGAAATAAAAAAATTTGCCTTTGTTTCAGCTTTGGTATTTCCCTAATTTATGCAGAATGAAGAAGTTTATAGCAAAGGAATATATTTTTATATCACCCAGAATATATTTTGGAGAAACTGTTTAGCAGGTTATCCTTTAAATGATGATACTGTTTATTTAAATATCTTCCTAGGGTCAGAAGAATTACGATAGTTATCTTAAGAATCATATCTAGGGCTAGGCCTGTAGAGTGGTTCACACCTGTAATCCCAGCACTTTCGGAGAGACGGGTGGATCATGAGGTCAAGAGATTGAGACCATCCTGGCTAACATGGTGAAACCCTATCTCTACTAAAAATATAAAAATCAGCTGGGCCTGGTGGTGTGTGCCTGTAGTCCCAGCTACTTGGGAGGCTGAAGCAGGAGAATTGCTTGAACCCAGGAAGTGGAGGTTGTAGTGAGCCGAGATCACACCACTGCACTCCAGCCTGGCAGCAGAGTGAGACCGTGTCTCAAAAACAAAACAAACAAACAAAAAGAACCATATCTAAAGGCTTGATTTAATGTTGGAAGCATGTAATTAATGGATGAGAAATGAACACATACACTACTTTGATCCTATTCTGAGTTCTCCAGTATATACCTTTTTGCATAATCAAACAGAAAATTTTATTTGGGGGCCGGGCGCGGTGGCTCAAGCCTGTAATCCCAGCACTTTGGGAGGCCGAGGCGGGTGGATCACGAGGTCAAGAGATCGAGACCATCCTGGTCAACATGGTGAAACCCTGTCTCTACTAAAACTACAAAATATTAGCTGGGCATGGTGGCGCGTGCCTGTAGTCCCAGCTACTCAGGAGGCTGAGGCAGGAGAATTGCTTGAACCCAGGAGGCGGAGGTTGCGGTGAGCCGAGATCGCGCCATTGCACTCCAGCCTGGGTAACAAGAGCGAAACTCCGTCTCCAAAAAAAAAAAAAAAAAAGAAAATTTTATTTGGACTCTTTAAAATTTTTAAGCATTGGGATGTGAATCAGATAATCCATATAAAATTTTCATATAGAATTAGATATATAGAATTTCATATAGAATTTAAAGATATAAACCCATTATTGAAGTATTGCTTGTGACCTAAGTCCATTTTGGAGAACTGTAATTTGTATTACTTGGCTATGGCTTTTATAGTAATTTAAAATAGTTAACTCACTGTCTTAAATGAGTTACAGAATTTCATGTTACCTTTCTCCCACTCATTGAAACTCAGACTATAGATCACTTTGTGGTTTTGAGTTGAGTAGTTGAAAGCTGTAGAATTTATATGCCCAGACATCTTTAAGGAGCTACAGTATCATGTTGAAAAATTGTTTTGGTATACTATGATCTATTATTTTATATGATAAAATGTTTCAGTGTTGACTTAAGTGGGTTTCATCATGTTGGAGCTTTTTGCATTTTCAAAAAGTGTAAAAATTATTTTAATTTTTTTCCAAGTAAACTTAGGGTTTTGAAATTTGCATTTCTTAATGTGTAGATGTTTCAGTTTCTCCTAATTGAAATTTTTAAATTTAAAAAATTTAGTTGTTTCATCCCTTTTCCAACAATTTTTCTAAAAGCATTCAGAATTTCATAATATTTTGTTTTATCTTGTTTTTGTGTTTTGTTTGCTAGCTATTTTGTTATCTTTTGCAAGGAAGGAGGAATATTTGTTTCAGTTGTAAATGTATACATTTCCCCCTTCCCTTTGGGCCCAAATGTTTTATCCTTCCTGTCTTGTAAACTACCTGAGGTGGGCTTTACCCCTGCTAGGTAAAAAGGGATTTTGAAGTCAAATTATATCCCTGTTTCCCAAATACGCTCTTATCTGTAGAAAAACCTAAAGACGCCACCAAAAAGCCTTCTAGATTTAATAAATAAATTTAATAAAGTTGCAGGATACAAAATCAGCGTACAAAAATCAGTAATGTTTCTGTATACCAATAAAGATCTCGCTGAGAAAGAAGTCAAGAAGTCAGTCCCATTTATAATAGCTATAAAAAAAAATAAGTTACCTAGGAATACATTTAACCAAGGAGATGAAAATCTCTACAAGGAAGACTACAAAACACTGATGAAAGAAACTGTAGATGGCAAATAAATGGAAAAACATCCCATGGTCATGGATTGGAAGGATTAATATTAAAATGACCACACTACCCAAAGCAATCTGTAGATTCAATATAACCCCTATCAAAATACCAATGTCATGTTTTACAGAATTTAAAAAAATCCTAAAATTCATATGAAATCAAACTAGAGCCCTAATAGCCAAAGCAACCCTGAGCAAAAAGAACAAAGCTCGGGGTATCACATTACCTGACTTCAAATTATATTATAAGGCTATAGTAACCAAAACTGCATGGTACTGGTGTAAAAATGGATGTGTAGACCAATGGAACAGGATAGAGAACCCAGAAATTAAGCCACATATTTATAGCAAACTGATCTTCGACAAAGCCAATAACAGTATACACCAGAGAAGGGACACTCTTAAATAAATGGTGCTGGAAAAATTGGATTGTCCTATGCATGAGAATGAAATTGAACCCCAGTCTTTCACCATATACAAAAAATCAGCTCAAGATGGATTAAAGACCTAAACGTTAGACCCAAAACTATAAATATGCTGGAAGAAAACCTAGGGAAAACTCTTCTGGACATTGGTATAGGCAAAGAATCTGTGACTAAGACCTCAAAAACACGGACACCTGAAACAGAAATAGACAAATGGGACTTAATGAAACTGAAAAGCTTCTGCAGAGCCAAAGAAATAATCAGCAGATTGAAGAGACAGCCTGTAGAATGAGAGAAAACATTTGCAAGCTGTTTATCCAATAGGGAACTAATATCCAGAATATACAAGAAATTCAAGCACTTTAACAATAAAAACAACAAGTTCTCATTAAAAAGTGGTCAAAGAACATGTCTCCTTTTTTAAAAGGAAGACATACATATGGCCTACACATATATGAAGAAAAACTCAGTGTCACCAATCATCAGAGAAATGCAAACCCAAACCGAAATGAGATATCATCTTATCACAGTCAGAATGGCTGTATTTAAAAGACCAAAAAAAAAAAAAAAAAAACCCAAAAAATAGATATTTGCACAGATGCAGAGAAAAGGGAACTCTTAAACATTTTTGGTGGGAATGTAAGTTAGTACAGCTTCTATGGAAAAGAAGTATGGAGATTTCTCAAAGAACTAAGAATAGAATGACCATTCAATTCATCAATCCCACTATCTACTTTGGGTAGATACTCAAAGGAAAAGGACATGTCGGAAAGATACCTGTACTCATATGTGTATTTCAGCACTGTTCACAATAGCAAAGATATAGAATCAACCAAGTGTCCATCAGTGAATAAATGGGTAAAGAAAATGCAGTATATACGCTCAATAGAATGCTATTCAGACATTAAAAAAAAAAAAAAAGGAGTGAAATCATGTCTTTTGCAGCAACACTGATGGAACTAGAAGTCATTATCTTAAGTGATAAGGCACAAGCCAGACATGGAGAGCCAGATATTGCATAAACCCTGACTTGCTCTGCAGTCTATGCAGGTAACAAGATTGCACATGTACCCTGTAAATTTTTCTTTTTCTTTCTGAGACAGGGTCTTGCTCTGTCACCCAGGCTGGAGTGCTTTGGCATGATCTCAGCTCACTGCAACCTCTGCCTCTCGGGCTCCATTGATTCTCCCACCTCAGCCTCCCAAGTAGCTGGGACTACAGGTGCCAGCTAATTTTTTATTTTTCGGTAGAGATGGGGTTTCACCATGTTCCCAGGCTGGTCTTGAAGTCTTGAGTTCAAGCAGTCTGCCTGTCTCAGCCACCCACAGTGCTGTGATTATAGGAGTGAGGCACCATACCTGGCCTATTTCTTTTTTTTTTTTTTTTAAGATATAAACCTTTGTGTTAGGCTACTGCAATTTGCGAGTTGTTTGCGCAGCATACCCTGTTTTAACTAACCTTTTCTTTCACTTCGTTCTTGACCCCTTGTCCTAATTATTCTCAGTTCTCTCTTTGCTTTGTCAGTAAGCTTTAGTTTTCTTGTTATTCCACACAGTCTGACTTTGTCTTTGAACCTTCCACGATTATATTGAAATAAATTTGAGAACTATCAAACATAAAGTAGATGTTTTCCAGTTCTCTCAAACAGTTCCTTCTGGGTAGTTTGTGTTATTTCAACATAGCCTGTCTTTTGGATAGTGTCTTGGACAATCTACTGGAACATGGGGAGGGGCATATGAACTATTGAAAGAGTTAATGAGTCTTTGTTAAGCTCAACATAGTCATTTGTTAGAGAGGAGAGAGTCAAAACCAGTGGTGTCTAGTAGAACTGTGACTGTGGAAATGTCCTATATTTGCACACTAGCTACTAGTGGTTGTTGAGCATTTGAACTGTAGCTAGTGTGACTAAGGAACTTTTAGTTTAAATAGCCACATGTGACTAGTGGCTACCATATTGGACAGTGCAGTAAAGGTCTTAGAACACCATGGGGATGATATAATGCTAGGTGAAAAAAAAATACAAAAATATATGTATGGTATTATTTAATATGTAGAAATAATAATAAATTTGCCAGGCACGGTGGCTCACACCTGTAATCTCAGCACTTTGGGAGGCTGCGGCGGGTGGATCACCTGAGGTCGGGAGTTCAAGACCAACCTGGCTAACATGGAGAAACCCCGTATCTACTAAAAATACAAAATTAGCCGGGTGTGATGGCACGTGCCTCTAATCCCAGGTACTCGGGAGGTTGAGGCAGGAGAATTGCTTGAACCTGCGAGGCGGAGTTTGCGGTGAGATTGCGCCATTGCACTCCAGTCTGGGAAACAAGAGCGAAGCTCCATCTCAAATAATAATAAATTAAAGTCCTATGCAAAGGAAAAAGCACTAGTAATAAGCACACCAAAATACAGTGAATATTAGATGCTGAAATTATGTATGTGTCTACTTCTATTTTTATATTTTAAAAATACTTTAAAACTTTGATAGTGAAGGTATATACGATAAACAAGAGAAGAAAGAAAGAAGTGCTGTGGTGCTAATAACGACCATTTCAGCAAGGGAATATATCAGTTGAATAGAGCTGCCTGGATTTTTCTCCGCAAAAGCCACATTTTACATTTTGCCCAGAGAAGCCCAATTTGTGACTGTTTACTGTCTGCTGTTCTTTTTGATGAGTTGTGCTGTAACAAAAGTAATTTGAGAGAACAGTCCACAAATTGTATTTATGCAGCCATGTCAGGAGGAATATGCTTTTTGAAATAATTTTCACATGTTGTAATCACACCTAAAATTATTTACAGCGTATTACAGAAAAGGGAAATAATAATATTTAAATTAACTTAGCCACATGTCTGCTGTACTGGAACACTAAAGAAACTGAACTATAGACAGTATGTCTCTTATAGCTTATAAGAAATGCTGTTAGTATACTCTAAATAACTGTTTAGGAACGCTAATGGGAGTTGTAATTTGAATTATTTTTAGTAATATGTGCCATAAAGAGTATAAAGAGATGGTATCATGTTTCTCACAACACTGTTACATAGGGGTGAGATTTTGGGAAGCTTTGTGAACTTCTTCAAAACAACTCCTCATTGCTCCTAAAAACCATTATTAAATCACTTGTGTGAAGTGTGGCATTGTGTTTTGTCTACTTGTTGGGAAAGTATTATATAATAATTTAAGTGCTTAGATCTGTTGTTTTTTTTCCCCCTTAATGGACAAACCATTTGGGGTTTATTATATCACTCTGAAAACAGGTAGACTAAATAAAGAATTAAATGCTTTCATTTCAAAAATTTGGTTTAGTCCCTGGGCTGGTTATAAACTCCCATGCCTAGGCCTCTGACTCCTGGAGACCCAGAGTGGCATGTATATAAACTTAGTACAGGGTTTCCTGGGGGCTGCTGTAGGAGTGAGCCTGGCTTAACAGCTGTTCTTGCGTCACTCCACCATGCTGTCACTGCTGTGCAGAACAAAGCAATGTTGATATTGACCCCAAAGCCTGCATAGACTTGTTCTAGCCTTTGTAGGATAATTTTCATTGGACCAGGGCTATTTTTAATCCTAAGGTCCTTAAAATGGCTTACAGTTGTATACTAGGCATACAGCTGCAGGAATATGTATGTACCGAGCTCTATCTCTGGACTGCTTGGGGATAATGTAGTTTAAATGTATGGAGACTGCTCTGCAGATGTCTATGTTCTAAAACAAGCAGAAAACTGGACAGCAAAGAGAGGTCATTGTATTTCCGTATTCCTCCTCCTTTGCACTTAATCACCTTGGGTTTTTTGCACTGTTGCCAGGCTGGAGTGCAGTGGCGCCATTTTGTATCACTGCAACCTCAGCCTCCTGAGTAGCTGGGACTACAGGTGTGTGCCACCATGCCCAGCTAATTTTTGTATTTTTAGTAGAGAGAGGGGCTTTACTATGTTGGCCAGGATAGTCTCGATCTCTTGACCTGGTGATTTGTCTGCCTCAGCCTCCCAAATTGCTGGGATTATAGGCGTGAGCCACTGCGCTCAGCCCTATCCTTTTACTTTTAACCTATTTGTGTTTTTGTATTTAAAGTGGGAGTTGATTTTATACACACATAATGTTCAGACCAAGAACCAAATCAAGAATACACTCTCTGGACTGACGCTAGCTCAGCGGTTTCTTCAGCAAACACTCCCATTTGTAACACACACACACACACACACCCCCACCCACCCACCCAGGAATACATCTAACCAAGGAGGTGAAAGATCTCTGCAAGAAGAACTATAAAATCATTATAACAGGCCTGGGCACTGTGGCTCATGCCTGTAATCCCAGCACTTTGGGAGGCTGAGGTGGGTGGATCATCTGAGATCAAGAGTTCGAGACCAGCCTGACCAACATGGAGAAACCCTGTCCCTACTAAAAATAGAAAATTATCCAGGCGTGGTGGCACATGCCTGTAATCCCAGCTACTTGGGAGGTTGAGGCAGGAGAATCACTTGAACCTGGGAGGCAGAGGTTGCAGTGAGCCAAGATTGTGCCACTGCACTCCAGCCTGGGCAACAGGGGCAAAACTCTGTCTCAAAAAAAAAAAAAAATCGTAGATAACACAAACAAATGATAAAATATTTATGCTCATGGATTGGAAGAATCAATATTGTTACAATGGCCATACAGCCCAAAGCAGTCTATTGATTCAACACTATTCCTATCAAACTACTAATGTCATTTTTCACAGAATTGGGAAAAAAAAAAACCTATTCTAAAATTCATATGGAACCAAAAAACAGCCTCAATAGCCAAAGCAATCCTAAGCAAAAAAAAAAAAAAAAAAAAAAAAAAACCACACCAAAACCAGAGGTTTTATGTTACCTGACTTCAAACTATGTATAAGGCTACAATAATGAAAACAGCATGGTACTGGTACAAAAATAGGTACATAGCCCAGTGGAACAGAATAGAGAACCCAGAAATAAAGGCCTGCCTATACCTGTGGCCATTGAGTCTTCAGCAAAGTTGACAACAATAAGCAATGGGGAAAGGACTCCCTATTCCATAAATGATGCTGGAATAGCTGACTAGCTATATACAAAAAAATGAAAATAGACCTCTGCCTTTCAGCATATATAAAAATTGACCCAAGATGGATTATAGATTTTTAAATATAAGACCTGAAACTATAAAAGCCCTAGGAAAAAACCCTGGGAACACCATTCTGGACATGGACCGTGGGAAAGAATTTGTGACTAAGTCCTCAAAAGCAATTGCAACAAAAACATTGACAGTTGATCTCTAATTAAACTGAAGCACTTATGTACAGCAAAGAAATTATCAACAGAGTAAACAGTGTATGGTATTAAAAGATATGCCCTTTCATATACAGACTACCTACAAAATAGGAGAAAATATTTGCAAACTTAAAATAGGAGAAAATATTTGCAAACTATGCCTCTGACATAGGTCTAATATCCGAAATCTATAGGAAACTTAATACAACAAGAAAAAAACAATCCCACTAAAAAGTGGGCAAAAGACATGAACAGACACTTTTCAAAAGATGACATACAGCAGGCAACAAACGTATGAAAAAAATGTTCCATATCACTGATTTTCAGAGAAATGCAAATCAAAACCGTAATGACTCACGATCTCACATCAGTCAGAATGGCTGTTATTAGATGTTAAGTAGCAGATGCTGGTGAGGAAGCAGAGAAAAGGGAAGCCTATGTACTGTTGGTGGGAATGTAAATTTGTTCAGCCACTGTGGAAAGCAGTTTGGAGATTTCTTAAAGAACTTCAAACAGAACTACCATTTGACCCAGCAGTCCCATTACTGGGTACATCTCAAAAAGAAAAGAAATTGTTTTAACAAAAAGACACATATACTCATATGTTTCATCACGGCACTATTCACACTAACAAAAATATGGAATCAACCTAGGTGCCCATCAACAGTGGATTGCATAAATAAAATGTGGTACATATATGCCATGGAATACTATGCAGCCATAAAAAAGGAATGAAATCATGTCCTTTGCAGCAACATGGATGCAGCTGGAGGATAATATCCTAAGTGAACTAATGTAGGAACAGAAAATCTAATGCTGAATATTCTCACTTACAAGTGGGAATTAAACATCAGTTACTATGGATGTAAAGATGACAACAGTAGACACTGAAGACTGCTGTACTGATGAGGGAGGAAGGTGGTAGGTGTTGAAAAACTAACTGTTGGGTATTGTACTCAGCACCTGGGCAGTGGAATAATTCATACCGCAAACCTCAGCATCATGCAACGTAGGCAGGTAACAAACTTGCACATGTACTCCCTGAATCTTAAATAAAAGTTAAAAAAAAAGCCATATCTTACTTGGGTAGAGCAGGTAGAGAAATTTGGGGGAAAGCTTGCACATTTAGGCTACATCTACCAGATTGACATTTAGGAAAATAAATTTGAATTCTGTGGGAAAACTTAGGTGGAAGGTTTTTTAATAGGCAGAATATAATTAGGTCTTGATGTTGTAAAGTTCAGTCTATCTCTGCCTTTTAATTGATGTGCTTAGGTCATTTACATTCATTATTATTAACAGCTATGTTATCAGAGTTTGTCTTCAAGTGATAGTAGATATACCATTTCATACAAGAACCTTATAATAGTGTTCTTAACATTTCTCCGCTCCTGGCCTTTATACTACTGTTGGTTTATGTTTTACTTATATTTATGTTGTTAAATACAAGCTCCATAATGTTTTATATTATTTTTGTTTAAATAGTCAATTATCTTTTAAAGACATTTAAATAATAAGATGTTGTTATTTTTGGTGCTCTTTGTTCCCTTGAATCCATATTTTGTTCTTAGTCTGTTTTCTGTTGCTATAACAGAAATGACACAGATTATGTATTTATAAAGAATAGAAGTTTATTGGGCTCACAGTTCTGGAGGCTGGGAAGTCCAAAAGCATGGCACTGGCATCTAGTGAGGGTCTTGCCGTGGCAGGAAGCATCACGTGATGAGCAGGGTAAGAGTAGGTGAGAGTGCTTGAGACAGAGAGAAATGGGCTGAACTTATGCTTTTATCAGGAACCCACCACTGTGATATGAGGTTGGATCCCTTGTAACCTAATCACCTCTTAAAGGTCTTACCCCTTAATACCATCACAATTGCAGTTAAATTCCAACCTGAGACTTGGAGGGGATATTTAAATGACAGCATTTGCTGGTGATAAATACCTTCAGTTTTTGCATATCAGAAAAAGTATTTGTTTCACTCTCATTTTTGAAAGTTTTAAAAAAATTTTTTTGCTTTTTATTTTTATTTCCATAGGTTTTGGGGGGAACAGGTTGTGTTTGGTTACATGAATATGTTCCTTAGTGGTGATTTCTGAGATTTTGGTGCACCCATCACCTCAACAGTATATACTCTACTCAGCTCGTAGTGTTTTATCCCTTACCCCTCCCACCCTTTCCTCTGAGTCCCTAAAGTCCACTGCTATCATTCTTATGCCTTTGGATCCTCAAAGCTTAGCTCCCACTTCAGACTGAAAACATACAAAGCTTGGTTATATTACTTCACTTAGAATAATGGTCTCTGGTTCTTTCCAGGTCACTGCAAATGCCATTATTTTGTTCCTTTTTGTGGATGAGTCGTAGTCCATGGTGTATGTATACATATCCCACAATTTCTTTATCCCCTCATTGATTGATGGGCATTGGGCTGGTTCCATATTTTTGCAGTAGCAAATTGTTCTGCCATAAATATGCATGTGCAAGTATCTTTTTGAAAGACATTTTTAATGAGTGTAGAATTCTAAGTTAACAGTTTTTTCTTTTAGTACTTTAAAGTTTTTGCTCCATTATCTGCTCACTTGCATTGTTTCCAACAAGAAATCTGATGTCATACTTATCTTTCGTTTGTTATATTTAATGTTTCTTTTTTCTCTGAGTGCTTTAAAATTTTTCTGTTGGTCACAAGTTTGAGTACTTTTATTATAGTGTTCTAGGAGTCATTTTCTTCATATTTCTTACACTTGGAGTTCGTTAAGCTTCTTGGTTCTGTAGGTTTTAGTTTGATCAATTTTGGAATTTTTTTCAACTGTCATTGCTTCACTTTTTTTTTTTTTTCTTTCTCCTCTCAGACATCGATTACATGTATATTAAGTTTCTTAAAGTTGTCACAGCTCACTGGTGTGCCGTTCGTTTTTTAGCAGTTCTTCTATTTCATTTATATAGTTTATTTTGTAGTTTAAATTTTAGTAATTTTTTCTTCCAAAATGTCTAATTTGCCATCAGTTTCATGCTGTGTATTGTTTTATCTCAAACATTATAGTTTTCATCTCTAGATATTATCCAGAGGTGATAGGTTTTATCTTTCATATTCTACTTAGCTTTTCAAACAGATGGAATATTATTGTAATAACTGTTCAACTCTAACTTCAGTGTCAACTCTGGGTCTATTTCAGTTAATTTATTTTTCTTCAGATTTCTACTGCCTTTCTGTTTTGCTTCTTTTCATGCCTGCTAATTTTTGAATCAATGTCAGACATTGTAAATTTTACCTTCTCAGGTGTTCCTATAAACACCCTTGAGTGGCTGGGCGCAGTGGCTCATGCCTGTAATCGCAGCACTTTGGGAGGCTGAGGCAGGTGGATCACAAGGTCAGGAGTTCGAGATCAGCCTAGCCAACATAGTGAAACCCCGTCTACTAAAAATAACAAAAATTAGCTGGGTGTGCTGGCACACGCTGGTAGTCTCAACTGCTTGGGAGGCTGAGGTGGGAGAACCGCTTGAACCTGGGAGGCGGAGGTTACAGTGAGCTGAGACCACGCCATTGCACTGCAGCCTGGGTGACACAGTGAGACTCTGTCTCTAAATAAAGAAATAAATATCCTTGAGCTTTGTTCTGGGACCACGGGGAAATTAGTTCAAAACAATTTGGTCTTTTGGGGTCTTGAATCAAGATTTCTTAGGACCAGAGCAGTGTCTAGTGTAGAGCTATTTATTCCTCCACTTAACTAAGACAAGACCTTTCTGACTACCCAGTGTCCTCTGAATTGTGAGGTTTTCCAGCCTGGCTGGTAGGAAATAGGCACATTTTCTAGCCCTGTTGAGCATCAGAAGCTGTTTGCTCCTATTCTTTTGGGTGATCCTTTCCTGTATCTTGGCTAGTTCCTCACATGCACCAGTTTCTACTCTGCTAAATGCTTGAGGGCAACCCTTTGCAATCTCTGGTGTTTTTTTCTATGCAGCTCTCTCATATTTTTTTCCTGTGAATTCAGGCTGCCTTAGATTCTCTCACTTGGTTCCTTCAAACATTGCTTCAAGTCTTCACACCATCTTGGTTAATCTTCACTGAATGATAACCAACTTGTCAATTTGCTTCATGTGACATCTTCAGAATTGAGTGTATTATTTAATTGACGATCTCTCTGGCATCCTGAGATCCAAATGTTAAATGACTTATGGAAAATGTTTTGAAAGTCAGCTGGAAAAGTTCAGCTGGCGAAAGTTACAAAAAATCTTTATCTAGTTTTCATAATTCAGAAAAGACAGTATAGTAGAGAGGATTTTTTAAAAGTAGCAAAATATGTATTAGTGACCCATTGATCTAGTAACTTAGTCCTCTGGTGAACTTAAAACTATTTTCTTTATATTTAATGTCTGTAAAATTTACTACATAGTGATAGATAAAATGCAAGAAACTCAGTCTTAAATCTTTGGATAATAGCATTTGTCATTCTGACTTGATGCTTTTACTAACATTTATTAACAATACTTTGAAAGTAATTTTTGGTAGCCCTCTTACTGTCTGTTAAAATTCATGTAACAGTTTTCATTTTCTAGTGGTTTGTAAATTAGGCAGAACTCTAATATAAAGAACATTATGATTTAATAAAGCCATTGTTAGGTTACTTTCACATATTGAAAGTATGTTAATTTAGGGAGGAAAGCTGTTAAGCTAAAAGTGTGTCATCTGTCATAAAAACTAGGAAATTCAGCCTACATATATAAGAAGAAATATCTCGGCAGATATTAACAGTGTAGCTGCTGTAGCCTGGCTGTGAAACAGATTGGTGCTCCACCTTAATTTGTGTGAAATCAGAGATGACCAGTCCTAAAGTCTGGAGCCTTACAAAGTAATTGATTACCTGTATAAAACTTAAAGAACTATTTTTTTACCCCAATGTTTCAAAGAAATTACTCTTTATCTACTTATTTCTGTTATACTTAGATATGAGCTAGTGATTTGCTAGTTGATAAGTTCTTTCAGCATTACAGAAACAAAATTTTACTAGTCCAATCTTGAGATAACAAAAAATGGGTGAAATTGAGCAGAAGCAGAGCATCAACTTCTGAATTTTGGTTTATTTTAAATGATACTAAGCTTTTAAAAGTTCACAGTGTTGTTTTAAGTTTTTAAAAAATTAATTATAGAGACAAGGTCTCAATATGTTGCCCACATTGGGGTGCAGGGGTATTCACAGGCATAATCATGGTGCAGGACAACCTGGAACGCCTGTGTTCAAGCATTCTTCCTGTTTCAACCTTCCGAGTTGCCTGGTATACAGGGAGGTACCCTGGTGCCTGGCTTCATTTTAGAAGTATAAAATGTCAAAGATTATAGGGGGAAAAAATCAATGTTCTAAGATACCAAAAATATTTTAATAAAGAAGGACAGTTCATTTGATTTTTTTTTTCCTTAAAAGGTCAGTAATTTATTATTATCTATATATAATGTGTACTTTTTTCTCCTCTCTCATTTTTGTAGGTTCTGCCGGAGACTTCCATTTGGCCTCAATGTGAAATTAAAGTAGAAAATCCCATCTACATGTCTGTTGCTATCAGGATGTTGATTGATTGGTCATGCCTGAAGAGGGAAAGTCTGTTTTAGGTGGCTGACTACCAGCAAAAATAAATGCTTCTCCTACATGTCAAGCATCTCTCCTTTTTACTGGAGTGAAAATCCCCTCCAGATACCAACAGAATATCAACTGCAGAAAATGCTTCACATTTTAAGGATGTCGGCAACCTAAATTCATCTACCCTATCTGTACAGTTGTTGTGGATGGTTTGTCATCTGAAAGCTCCTCAAGTTCTTATCCAGGCCCTGTGTCTGTTTCTGAAATGTCTCTGCTTCATGCTTTGGGTCCAGTGCAGACCTGGCTGGGACAAGAGCTCGAGAAATGTGGCATTGATGCCATGATTTACACTCGGTATGTCCTCAGTCTTCTGCTGCATGACAGCTATGACTACGACCTGCAGGAACAGGTATTTACAGATTTTCAGTGTTTTGTGAAAACCGATGATATCTGTATACATTCCTCTTAAACGAGCGCTTTCATACTTTAGAACTGGGCTATTCATGTGTTGTGTGCAAACTTCTCACCTGTCAGTGACAAGATGGTAAGATTGCCTTGGAATGTAAATCAACCTGCGTCACTAAGCACGCTGTTTAGTGCAGTTATTTTTTTCATAGTTAGACTTTCTCAGTGTTGATGACATTTTGGCCTAGACTCCAGATCTTGTCATGGGATGGTAATAGTTTGATGACCTGCTACTTTTGATTAGCAGTGCTCTACAATGTTGATTTCTACTATTTAGAAAACTCACACATTTTCAGTAGATATTTAAACATTGTGTCTATTATACTTACCATTTCAAATTTAATATTTTATCTGTGAGAATGATGCTTAACTGCTTTGTTAGTGTGTATGACAAACCAGTAGACTTAAAGTTCAATAAAACATACAATTTTGCCATAAGTCACTGTGTGTCACCTTGTAAGTCAGTCATTACACATTTTATTTGACTTTGCTGCTGAGTTTATAGTGAGAAATTTGCCTGGGCATGGCGGTTCACACCTGTAATCCCAACACTATGGGAGGCCGAGGCAGGAGGATGTCTTTAAGCCAGGAGTTTGAGACTAGCCTTGGCAACATAGAACCCAGTCTTTACAAAAAGTACCAAAAAATTAGCCAGGTGTGGCATGTGCCTATAGTCCCTAGCTATTCAGGAGGCTGAGGTGGGAGCATCACTTGAGCCCAGGAAGTCAAGGCTTTAGTGAGCCATGATTGCGCCACTGCCCTCCAGCCTTGACAACAGAGCAAGACCCTGTCTCTCTCTCACATGCACACACACACACAGGGGGAGAGAGAGAGAGAGAAAGAGAGAGAGAGAGAGAGAGAGAGAGAGAGAGACTAACCAAATATAGGTTCTTGAAAAAAAATCTTAACCTCAGTCTCATTCTTAAGAGGAGCTACTGAAAGTGAGGCCTATGTGAGGGAAGCACAGTCATCAGTCGTGAATAAATGGGCTCTGGGTGACTTCTATGTACAAATTTCACATAAAACCTTTTGGTTTTTATAGACAGTAAAGAGAAGGAGGTGTTTTGTGGGCAGTTTTTGTTGCTGTTTTAAACCATTGTTGCTCACACTGAAAGCAGGAACAGAGTTTCATTGACAGAAGAAATTGGTTTTACCCCTCCAAACCACACAAAAAAACCTCAAAGTCCTAGAAATAATACATACAGAGGATTTCACCAGGATGATTAATTTTTGTTTGTTTGTTTGTTTGTTTTGAGACAGGGTCACTCTGTCACCCAGGCTGGAGTGCAGTAATGTGATCATAGCTCACTGACAGCCTTGAACTCCTGGGCTCAAGCAGTCCTCCCACCTCAGCCTCCCAAAGTGCCGGCATTACAGATGCGAGCTACTCTTTCCAGCCAGCTTAATGTTTTTTTTACCTCAGTTATACAGAGCATGTTTGATGAGAGGGGTTTCTCATGTCTAGATCGACACAGCTGCATTTTTCTTGCTTTCAGGTTGCTTGCTGCCTTCCTTGGCTGGCATTAGGTCAGGTAAGGTTTTGAAGGGATTTACTTATACCCTAATAATCAGCAAATATATAATTTCCTTACCAAAGCTCTGTTATTTGCTATCATCTTTCTGGTAAATGTCAAATATACTCCTTTACAGGCAAGTAAGATGTTAAATATACAAACACGGAAGCGTTTTCACTTCTAGAAATGAGGAAAATATTTCTTATCATTCAAAAATTATGTACTTCATTGTAAGCATGTACTCATAGGAAACTTTTTTTTTTTTGGTGACAGGGTCTTGCTTTGTTGTCCATGCTAGAGTACAGTGGCATGATTATAATTCACTGTAGTCTTGATCTCCTGGGTTCAAGCAGTCTTCCTGCACCTGCCCCCTGGCACCCAGCTAATTAAAAAATATATATACATGTCTCTCTCTGTTGACTAGGCTGGAATGAATAGTTTTTAGTAGGACTTTAACTTCCCACTTCTTCTCTCTTTATTTTTTTGAGAACAGGGTCTCGCTGTATTGCCCAGGCAGGTCTTGAACTCCTGGGCTCAAGTTATCCTCCCGCCTCTGTCTCCCTAAGAGCTGGGATTACAGGCATGAGCCACAGCGCCCGGCTTAACCTCCCATTTCTTAGAGTTGTATGTCAGCAGTATGAGCCTAGAATATTTAATCAACACAAATAAATTTACTAGCACAAAGTATGTGCTAGGTGCTATAGGACATATAGGATACAACAGGCCAGATGTTAATAAGATTATAATCAGTCACATGTCTGATCAGACTTGTGAATCCTCTGGTTTCTTTACTAGCTCTAGGGGGTTGTGGTCAGAGGTAAGATGAACTATCAGTATCTGCAGCTGTGCTTGATCCTCCCTCCAGAGTTCTGATTCGTTCCTCAGGACACAGGACAGATAAAAGTTAGGGAAAGTGTAACATGTCTGGAGTCACAAGGAGAATCCATAGGAAAATAAAAGGCCCTAAAATACTTTTCTAGTTGGTCCAAAGTAACAGCAGAGTGTGCCAAGTCCCATGCTGATGAAGAAGGTCAAATTAAAAATGATACCTGTTTTAATAAGACATGACTTGAGGATCCTTTATCCCCTAAGTTACTTTTCCCTGAAGGTATAGTCCCTCATTAAAGGTGGCAAAGCCAGATGCCTGACTCAAGGGGAAGATGTGCTTACTGTCTCCCCAGGCAGAGAGGATACAGAGCCAAGGATAGTTCTCTTCTAGCAAGAGTAAGGAGAATGGAAGGGGCCTTAGCTTCTGTCATTGAGAACTCCAGCTAACAGCAAGGCTGACACACCTGGGTGGAGATGTATGCCACCTTTCCTGATCTCTGGCTCATGCTTGTGGTAACACAGCCCCTCAGGTGGAGGCCAAACCACTCCACTGCTGGGTGTTCATTTCCTCATATCTTTGCTCACCCCTTAGTCCTTGAGTTAAGTCAAGCCCTGAACGGCCAGTTTTAAGACCCATCATCTTTGCTGGTTTTGGCTAAAACAAGCACACAGTGCTCTTGAGTCTGAAACAGATTTTATCCATCAGTTTGGTCTCAGCTATGCAAGATGTTAAGGTAGAAAGTAAAGCTGATCAGATCCTAGTCTTGTTTGAAGATGAATCAACTATAAACCTCTAATTTGGACAGGATTATAAACACAGTTAGGGTGGTAGGCTGGTTACAGTGTAGTTCCAGAGAACAACTGCCTTCTCATATGGAGATATCATCACTGTGCCAGTAGTTTTAGTTTTATTTCCACAAATATTTCTTTCTTTCCCTCCCTCCCTCCCTCCCTCTCCCCCGTCTCTCTTTCTCTCTGTCTCTCTCTGTCTTGTCTTGTCTTGTCTTGTCTGTCTTTCTCTCTCTCTCTCTCTCTCTCTTTTTCTTTCTTTCTTTCTTTGTCATGATCACTCTGGGAAGTATATTCTCAGATAATCAGGAAATTCTGTATCACTTTTATATGATATAAACTGCTTTTCTTCCCTATCTTTCAAAGCTCAGATCATCTCTGTCTCTGAAACTTTGATAATGCCTAACGAAAGAAATGTCTTCTTCCAAACTTGATAATATTTTACTGTAAAGCTTTTCATTATATTTACTGGAATGTATTTTGTTTCTCATTAGATTATAACATCCTTATGGGCAGAAATCGTATATTAATGTTTCTTAAAATTTTTAACCAGCCTGGGCATCATAGTGAGACCCCATCTTAAAAAAAATTAGCTGGATGTTGTGAGGTTTACCTGTAGTCCCAGCAACTTGGGAGGCTGAGGTGGGAGGATCACTTTAGCCTGGGAGGTGGTGGTTGCAGTGAGCAGTGGTCATTTGCTGCACTCCAGCCTGGGCAACAGAATGAGACCCTGTCTCTTAAAAAGTAAATAAATTTAACCTTTTTAAAAATAATTTCAGACCTCAGAAGAACAGCTTGGATAGTACAGAGAACTTATGCTCTCTTCAGTCCCCAGTTCGCATTTTCACACATTTGCTTTCTTTTTATTCATATACAATAGTTTTACGTGTTTGTGGGGTATTGTGATATTTTGATACATGTATATAAGATGTTATGATCAGATCAGGGTATTTGAGTTATCTCTCCTTAAACATTTATCTTTTCTTTGTGTTGGAAATACTCGAATTGTTTTCTAGCTGTTTTGAAATATACAGTCAATCTTGTTACCACACTGTTGAATATTAGAGCTGACTTCTGTTGAACTGTACGTTTGTACACCTTCAGCCATTTCTCTTCATCTTCCACTTTTGCTTTATTTCTGTCTTCTCTTCATGCCGACTTCTCTGAGTAAATTAGCATGTACTTGTTAAGATCAAAGACACTCCCTTAGTCATATTACAGTCAGCAAATTCAGGAAAGTTAGACTGATAAAACTTTGTTGTCAGATATACCGTCAGTACTCAGTTTTCACTTGTCCCAATGTTGTTTCTCATTGCAGTTTTTTCCCCCTCATCTAGTATCTAGTTTGAGATTATCCATTGGCTTTACTGGTCACATCTCCTTAATCTCCTTTTATCTGGAGTCATTCCTTGTTTTTCCTTTGCGTCTCATGACGTTGACACTTTTGGAGAGTCCAGGCCAGTTTTGCAAAACATCCCTTAATTTGTTTTTTTCCAAATACTTCCTTGTGTTAGAGTTGGCTTGTGCGTTGATGGTAGTAGCATTCTCTTATTCTTGGAGATGCAGACTTGGTTCAGATGGTGTCTGCCAGGTTTCTCCTTGTAACTAATAAGCCATCTGTGCAGGGAGACTTTGACACTTTTACCATCCATTCATGTTCCTTGCCCGAATCAGTTATTAGTTGGGTAGTTGAAAAATGGTGATTTTTCTCCCTCAGTTATTCCCTCTGCATTTAGTAGTTGACATTCTACTACAGTGCCTTCCAGCTTTTAAAAATCAGTAGCCTAGTCACACAAGGAACATTACAGCAGGTAAGATGCAGCACCAGCCACTTCATTTGTAAGGATTGCCTTATTCAGTCTGCAAGCCAAACCTCGAAAGTAAGTCTTAAGCTCCTGCAGCCTGAAAGTGAACAGCATGGCAAGGTGCATTGACTGGTGACCTGGAGTGCTAAGCCTAGTTTCTGTACATTTTACAACACACTTGTCACATTAGTTTAGAACATTTTACAGTCTTGCTCAGAAATGACTAAAAGAGCTTCAGTAACATTATAACTTAAGTGGGAGTTAACTTTTCCTGCTTAGAGTTTGTGCTAGATTGATAGTCAACAGCAGATTTCCCCGTGATCTGTCATAGGTAGGAAGGGATATACTAGCAGATGAGGCTGTCTTTACTATTTAG
>NW_022437025.1:5753990-5859278 GCF_009761245.1 Sapajus apella | reverse complement strand
TTTTTTTTTTTTTTTTTTTTTTTTTGAGACAGCGTTTCCCTCTTGTTGCCCAGGCTGGAGTGCAATAGCATGATCTTGGTTCACCGCAACTTCTGCTTCCCAGGTTCAAGTGATTCTCTTGCCTCAGCCTCCCAAGTAGCTGGGATTATAGGCATGCGCCACCATGCCCAGCTAATTTTTTGTATTTTTAGTAGAGATGGGGTTTCTCCGTGTTGGTCAGGCTGGTCTCGAATTCCTGACCTCAGGTGATCTGCCTGTCTTGGCCTACCAATGTATATTATTCTTATTAGGAGTCTTTGATGGTAACAGAAAACCCAGCTCAATGTGGCTTAAACAGAAGTAATAGTAAAAGCCAACACATGTATATCATGTGCTGTGTGCCAGCCGCTGCTGCAAGCACTCGCTTTCCATTCACTGTAACTCATTTAATCCTCCTTACACCATCCTGTTATTATTCATATTTCATAGGTGGAGATACTGACAGTGGTTAAATAACTTGCTCAAGGTCACACAGCTAGTAAATTTTGGAGTATTTACTGGTTTAAAAAACTTGAAATATCTGGGAATTAGGGCTGACCCCAGTGGCAACTTGATCCAGGGCCTGCAGTAAAATCAGTGCTGTGTCTTTAAGCTTGCCTTCTCTGTTGTCTTTTAAGATGGAGCGCTCACTCTGTTGCCCAGGCTGGAGTGCAGTGGGGCAATCTTGGCTCACTGCATCACTGCAGCCTCAGCCTCCCAGGTTCAAGTGATTCTCTGGTCTCAGGCTTCTGAGTAACTGGGTTATAGGCATGCATTACCACACCCGGCTAATTTTTGTATTTTTAGTAGAGACGGGATTTTACCATGTTGGCCAGATTGAGCTCGAACTCCTGGCCTCATGTGATCCACCCGCCTTGGCCTCCCAAAATGCTGGAATCACAGGGCAAGGACTAAGAATTGGAGAGGATGATTCTCCAAAGGAAATATGGAATGAGTAGGGTGCTGAACCACCCAAAAAAGTCCTGTCTAAATACTTTGTACAAAGTAGTGCCTTGTTTCTTTCTCTCTCTCTCTCTCTTTTTTTTTTTTTTAAAGACAGGGTTTTACTCTGTTGCCCAGGCTGGAGTGCAGTGGCACAATCATAGCTCACCACAGCCTCAGATTCCAGGGCTCAAGCCTCCTGAGTAGCTGGGACTACAGGTGTGCACCCCATGCCCAGCTAATTTATTTTTTTTGTGGAGATGAGGTCTTGCTTTGCTGCCCAGGTTAGTGATGCCTTCTTTTTCTAATCTATTACCAGTTTGTAAGTTTTAGGACGTATTCCCTGATTGTACTACATTCTAAGATAAGGTCTTCCAATAAATATTTAATAGTGTTATCCATTCTAATGATTTTGTTTCTTTCTCTAGGAGTTTTATCTTTGCACACCTCCTCCAAAATTATCCTTTCATGATAGTCCCTCAATCTGTGTGATAGCTTTAAGTTTTGTTGGATTGTTAGATTTCTTTTTTAGATCTTAGGACTCGCAGAACTTTATTACCTGTTACAGATATAGATTCTGCAACAATGGATTCTGTATAATAATAAGAGGTTTTTTCCTCTAAACTTTTTATTGAGGCATAAAATGCGTAAAGAAAAATGTACAGCTTGATGAATTCCCACAAAGGTCATATCCCTGTAACTATAACCACACCCAGAAATAGAATATTACTGGCAACCCAGAAGCGCCCCCCTCATGTCCCACACAGCTTCGGAACTCTTCAGATGTTCGGAGGGGAGTCCAACAGACTGGCCTCTACTTCTGACCCTTTCCTCTTCCATGGATCCTGGCACCTGTATCCCAAGTTTTCTCCCTCGGGCCCTGAGAGATCACGCCAAGCTCTGCTGCTTGCTTTGCCTCTTTAAAGGGCCACCTTTTTCTCAGCCTCTCGCCCCGGACCTAGGTCAGCACGTTTCCCCAGGAAGGAAGCAGCTGCAGATGTCAGTGCCCTGTGCCCACACCTCCCCTTCCCTTGGCATTCACTGTCTTCTCAAGGCCTGGCACCTCAGCACAGCTCTGATGCCCTGGAGCAGGTGATGTAGGTTTGGTGCGGTTTTGTGTTGTTGCTGGTTTTTCTAGTTAATCTGGTCAAGAGAGTTGTGCTGCCACCAGTTACTTTTTAAAAGAGAGTATTTATTTGTTTAATGGCATAGTTTGGTTTTGATATCTATTTTGTCTTATCCTCAGTCTTCCCCTGACCCACTGTATTTAAAATAGAAGCCTCCCATTCTCAGTCCTCTTACCTGCTTTACTTTTCTTCATAATAGTTGTTATTACCCGAAATTATATGATTTAATGTAATTTCATTGTGTCTCCCCTACTGGCATATGTAATTCATGAAGTTGGAGACTTTTTTTTTTTTAAGAGAGGGAGTCTTGCTTTGTTGCCCAGGCTGGAGTGTAGTGGCATGACCTCAGCTCACTGCAACTTCTACTTCCCGGGTTCAAGTGATTCTCCTGCCTCAGCCTCCCAAGTAGCTGGCATTACAGGTGCCTATCACCATGCCTGGCTAATTTTTGTATTTTTAGTAGAGAACGGGGTTTCACCCTGTTGGCCAGTCTGATCTCGAACTCCTGACCTCAAGTGATCCACCTGCCTTGGCTTCCTAAAGTGCTGGGATTACAGAAGTGAGCCACCGTGCCCAGCCAAAGTTGGGGACCTTTTCTCCCATCTTTTTTGTTGGATTTGCAGTCCTTAAAAGACTTCCTGGAATATAGAAGAGGCTCAGTTATGTATAGACAAATGGACAGACACATACTTCTTTCTCTGGCCTGTGACTTGTGTGTAGGAGGGAAGCATGCTAGGAGTGGGGGTAGACCCCATAATTACATACTGGGGCCCACCCTGCAGAGAAGTTACTGTTGTTTATTTTAAATCCCCCTAGTCAAAAATTGTATCTTCTAGCTCAAAGTCCATCCTTCTAGAAATGTAGCTTGTTACATAATCTGTATTTGCCCACATGTTATATAATAATAATCCCAGTCCTGATTGCTAGGTGAGACTCATCGCTTCTCCATTCAACAAAGCTCATTTCCTCTTTCAGCCTATTTGTGATATACTCCTGTAGCATGTCTTGTTCAGCGTTTTGCTTCTTGGAAAGCTGGCACTTGTGGTGTTTCCTGTTACTGTTTATTAGAATATTTAACAATAGGAACTATAAAAATCTGACCATAAAGTGTTCCTATATGTGTCACTGCATACACTGTATCACAACATTTATTCGAGACACTAATTAAATACCTTCTACGTCGCAAGCATTGTTATTTGCATTTAAACAACACTTCCTATTTTTATTCTCTTATTTAAAATCAGCATTTCAGAGCTCTAGGAAGGAAGCCAGGACTGTCTTTCTAGAAGCTTCCCTATCCCTGAAACCTTCCTAAGAATTATTCCATGCTATTACTTGATCCCAGAAGTTTGAAACCAGCCTGGGCAACATGGAGAAACTGTCTCTACAAATAATACAAAAATTAACCAGGCTTGGTAGTGTGTGCCTGTAGTCCCAGCTACTCAGGAGCCTGAGGTGGGAGGATCACCTGAACCCGGAGAGGTCAAGTCTGCAGGCTATGGTGAGCCATAATTGTGCCACTGCACTCCAGCTTAGGCAACAGAGTGAGACCCCATCTCAAAGAAAAAAAAGAAAAGGTGTCCATGCTACTGATGGAAGAATGTATACATACCAGTATTCACTTTGACTACCATAGTGACAAAAAAGATTCTGGATAGTGGGTATGAAATAGCATATACATCACTAGATAACTCATGAAGAATTAAGCAGGATAAAGGCCGAGCACGATGGCTCATGCCTGTAATCCTAGCACTTTGAGAGGCTGAGGCAGGTGGATTGCCTGAACTCAGGAGTTCAAGACCAGCCTGGGGAACATGGTAAAACCCCGTCTACTAAAAATACAAAAAATCAGCCGGGCGTGGTGGCTGCACCTGTAATCCCAGCTACTTGGGAGGCTGAGACAGGAAAATCACTTGAACCTGAGAGGTGGAGGTTGCAGTGAGCTGAGATCACATCATTGCACTCCAGCCTGGGTGACAGAGTAAGGCGCTGTCTCAAAAAAAAAAAAAAAAAAAAAGTGAAACAGGAGGTATCAGAAGGGTTTTAGGATGAAAAAACTTGTACCACTGACCAAAATTTCCTTTAATAGCACCTTGACTTTTATCCCAAGTGACTGTCAGACCCCCAGCCTCCTGTTCTCTCTTTTCCTGTTGAGATTCCCCCCCCTTACTATAAGTCAGTATCACATTATTAAGAGCATAGGCCATGGAGTCTGAAGACCTGGGTTCTAACCCTACCTTCTTTACTTTCCAGCTTAGACCACTGCCTTGAACAAATTAACATCTCTGTGCCCGACCCTCCATTTCTTTGTTATTTCATTTTATTTTTTCACCCAGGCTGGAGTGCAATGTCTCTCAGAGCTCACTGCCGCCTGGAACTCTTGGGTTCAAGGGTCCACCTGTCTCAGCCTTCCAAGTAGCTGATACTAGAGCTGTCTCTTCATTTATCAATTATACAAATTATGTGCACATCTGATATCATTACTGAGGATTAAAGGAGATTCATTTATTGACCATATAGCTGCCAGACATCATTTAGGTACTGATATTGTAGTTAGAGCAATACCAGACACAAAGTAAATATTGGCTCAGTAAATATTGACAGCTGTTGCTATTATTACTGCTATTCATACTATTTATACAAATCTTTCCTTCAAACAGTTATTTCCTTATTAACTACTACTTTTCTAGCAGGTAGACTAATGCATTTATTAGAGACAAAGATAAGCTGCTGATACAGTATTTCCAACATTTACCGTAACAATCTCAATTTGAAATATTTGTCCCTGCCATATATCCTAATTATGCATTCAGCAAACATGGTCACTACAATATTTCTGGATATAATTACCACCTTTGACACAGTTGGGTCTCTTTAAAAGGAGTTTTTTAAGACTGGCAAATGCCAGTGGCAATTACCATTATCTTTTGTGACACGATGATGAAGTTAAAAAAATACTCAATTTTAGGAGACCAAAGTAAAAATCTTTTGGTGGTACATACAGATAGAGTGAACCTGGATTTGTTCACTGTAAAAAGTATAATGGGAGGGGTGGTTCTCGAGTTTAAAAGATAGTTGTTTTGTACAAAAGAAATACTTTTATTTGTGGTAAGAGTTTTGTTGCCTAAGAAACTACCCAAAATAGTAGCATTTAAAAGAAAAAAAAAAACACTATTATATGACAGCTTCTGTAAGTAAGGAATTTGGGCAGGGCTCAATTGGGTGATTCACCCAAAGTCACTCATTGGTACTTAGCTGGCAGATGGGCTGAGCTGGAGAGCCTCAGATAGCTTTACTGACATGTCTGTCACCTTGGCAGGTGTGCTGCGAGGCTGGACTCAGCTGAGATTGTTGACCAGAGCCTCTTCATGTGGGTCAGAAGGTAGCCACGTTTATGTGGTTGACTGGGTCCCTCAAAGCAAGCAGCCCAAGAAATCAGGTAGAAGCTCAAGGCCTTTTGCCACCCAGCCTTGAAAGTCACATAGATCACTTCCACTGTACTCTGTTAGTTGAGCTGACTGGAGCCCACACAGGTTCAAGGGGAAGAAGCATCATTCTCTTGATGGTAGAACCACCACTCTGGCAAAGTGCTTGGTTTTGAAATTTTAGACCACCAAGGACAAAGAAGCAGCTAAGATTTTCTAAAGAAGAAACAAACCTACCCAAAAAATTGGGATTTCTAACTTACAGTGTTGCGTTTGAGAGTATATGGAGCAATACCCTTCATATTCTGAGAAAAATTATCTCCATTCTAAAAGATCTCAACCAAACTTGTAACTATGCAAGTACGAGGATAACAAAGATAGCTTTTTTTTTTTTTTTTTTTTTTTCCCTGAGACAGGGTCTTACTTTGTCACCCAGACTGGAGTGCCGTAGTGTGATCTCTGCTCACTGAAGCCTTCATCTTCCAGGCTCAAGCAGTCCTCCCACCTCAGCCTCCCAAGTAGCTGGGACTACAGGTGGGCACCACCATACCTGGCTAATTTTTGTATTTTTTGTGGAAACAGAATTTCGCTATGTTGGCCAGGCTAGTCTCAAACTCCTGGGCTCAAGTGATCTGCCTGCCACTGCCTCCCAGATTGCCAGGATTATAGGCATGAGCCACCATGCCCAGACTAAAGATAGTTTTTGACAGATGAGGCTTCTGAGGTTACTGGGAGTATTCTAGGTCTGACTGTTGCCTGATAGATATATTATTATTCTTAAAACTGTACATTTACGTTGTATATACTCTGATATGTGGGATAAATTCCACATTTAAAAGAAACCTGGTAAAGTATATGCCAGCTGTTGATAGTAGTTACCTCAGGGGATCGATGTTGCGGTGGAACTGAGTTGTACTTTCAAAAGCAGCTTTTTACAAAGGTTGCTTGAAGCTAATACATGTTTTTGATAGTTTATGAATTGATATATTTAAAATAAATAAAGCTGGCCAGGTGAGGTGGCTCACGCCTATAATCCCAGCACTTTGGGAGGCCAAGGCAGGTGGATCAGTTGAGGCCAGTAGTTTGAGACCAGCTTGGTCAACATGGCAAAACCCCATCTCTACTAAAAATACAGAAACTAGCCAGGTGTGGTGGTGCACACCTGCAATCTCAGCTACTCAAGCTGAGGCACTAGAATCTCTTGAGCCTAGGAGGCAGAGGTTGGAATTAGTCCAAGATCATGCCACTGCATTCTAGTCTGGGTTACAGAGCAAGACTCTGTCTCAAAAATAAAATAAAATTAAGTAAAGCTAAGGATTCTCCTTCTCAAGCTTCAGGAATGACCTTGACTAACGAGATTAATTTTAGTTCTTATGATTAAACTTCTTCCATCACCATCAGGTTTAGATTTTGTGTTAGCACTTACATTAGGTAGAAGAAAATATATAAAATTTTACACATAAGCAACGTGAAAATAATGTCAGAGTGAGAGTTAGTGCTAACGATAGATATACAAATTCATATACTTCCCAAGGTACCATTAACATTTTTTGTATGTGTAAAATGTTTTCATGGAATAGAGAAGTTTTGAATATAAATACTTCATGTTTTAAAACTGACATTTCCGCTTTTATGTTCAAATGTGAATGCATCAGTACAGAGAAAACTAGGGATAGGCCCTGAGTGACAACTGCCAGTTTAGGAATCATCTTGAAGGAAGAATAAAGGAACAGTGTGTACAAAGAAATAAGAGGGGCCTAATGTTGTAAGGTCAGAAAAGAATATGGTGAGGAGGGGCTAGTTGGAGATCAGAGTGGGGCAGGCCGGCAGGAAACAGACCCTGAAGAGACTGATGTGCTGTGCTAGGGCTTTTATATTTATTTATATCCTAGAGACAAAAGACCTATAGATCTAGTTAGCCAGCAGGACTTAATGGCATGGCAGTGGGCAGACGGTCTTGGGCCACTAAAGGCAGGGAGGCCAGTGAGAATGTCACCACTGTGGGCTGAAGACCTAGTAGGAAAAACAGGAATATAGTTAACCTGAAATCATGCTTGTTTGATTGGAGAGCTCATTTCTTAAGGACAAATAGGGGTTCTTTTGAGCAGTAGATCAGTGGGTTTATTACTGAATGCTGTCCTCAGATTGTGACTGTATCTCATTCACAAGCAACTAAAAGTTTGGCCTATATTGGCTTAAGGCGGGGGGGAAAGGTTCAAATAAGTAAAAGTCCAGAAGTTGGGCTGGCCCCTGCTGGGTGCGATTCGGAGCCTCACAGTGTCATTCAGGCTTCTTCTCTGCCTCTCTGCCGGCCTCTTTCTGTCAGCCTGGTTTTGAAGCCAGCCTCTTACAGGGTAGAGGGAGTGACAGTGAGCATGCTCCTGGGATCATATTCTCATACACTGTCCAGAGGTCATGTTCCCTCCTACATTCCCAGCGAGAACCATGAAATCTGCATTTCTGATTGGTCCCATGCCTCTCTCTTAGCCGGTCTTTGTGGCCAAATGGATGATGGGGGTGGCATTAATCCCATGCAGACACACTGTGGTTCTGGTCATTTAGGCACTGTTAACAAGAAGGCGTGGATGGCAGGGGCGTGTGCTCAGCGGCTCACAGAGCCTGCAGTGACTCCTGATGTATTTCCAAGTGGTGTGTGCTGCTTCTCCCCCAGTTTCCAGTCTCCCTTTTGATAAAGGGAGCATGGGAAAGTCAACCAGACCTCTGGCCTTACGTGACCTCACTGTAGTGTCTAGAAAAGTACCTGATAATAGAGTGTCATGCTGGGGAATTCCTTAGTTATATCTGCTTTTGGTACTTGATAAATATGTTCTTTCTTTAAGATTGGGACTTTCTGAGTATTTGACACATGCCTAATATTTTATGTTTATGTATAAGCAGACTTTTAATAGTATAGGATAGGAGACTAAAAGGGTAACAATAAGTGAAATAGAAATATCTTGGCTCTTTGTATACTCGTTCCTTTAAAATGTGATTAACAGTTTAATGGTGTTAAATTTTGGTTAAGTTATGCTACATTAACACAATACATTAAGCCATAAAAAAATAGCATGAGGGACCTCCCAAAAAGAAATAAAATGAACAGAATGCAAACAAGCGTGTGCAGTATACTATTGTTTATGTAGCTTTTACTACAGATTTAATGTTTCTTTTTTTGAGACGTAGTCTTGCTCTGTTACCAGGCTGGAGTACAGTGGTGCAGTCTCGGCTCACTGCAACCTCCGCCTCCTGGGTTCAAGTGATTCTTCTGGCTCAGCTTCCCGAGTAGCTTGGACCACAGGCGTGTGCCACCACGCCTGGCTAATTTTTGTATTTTTAGTAGATATGGAGTTTCACCATGTTGGCCAGGATGGTCTCGATCTCTTGACCTCCTGGTCTGCCCACCTCAGAGATTTGATGTTTCTTAATGAATTCAACCTAAAATTACAAGGCAAAACAGAACTTGTTTACAAAATTTATAATGTAATAAAGTCACTCTAACAACATTGTTGAATCATAAATAATGTCAAACTGATTTATATATTTTTTATTCTGTCAAAAGTTAAAACAAGAAGCGAACTCTCCATCCCCACAAATTTACCGTGGATAAGTTGTCCAGGCTGAAACTGCTGTTCCAGGAGCATTTTTCATACCTTGATACACAGTGCAAAGGAAATTTCGTTATCTCAAAATCTATTTGTGTACTCAAGTTAGTGAGGAGCTTTCAGTAACTTTCATTTCTTAGTATTAATTTGCAATATACTGACATGCTAGAAGGCAAATATCAAGATACAAATTTAACAGAATTCTATAAATGCCTTCTAACCAAATAATATGTTCAGTTAAACTCATGCTTGTGGATTAATACCAGCATTTGGCAGTTTCCATTTGTATGAAGACATTTTCAAAGATGAAATACGTCGGCTTTTATTATAAATCAGCATTAACAGGGAATTAGGTAAGAAAAAGAAAAGACGTCTAGATGGGAAAGGAAGAAGTAAGACCATCTCTAGTCACCAATGACATGATTTCGTGTAGAATATAAAGAAAACCGGCCGGGCGCGGTGGCTCAAGCCTGTAATCCCAGCACTTTGGGAGGCCAAGGCGGGTGGATCACGAGGTCAAGAGATCGAGACCATCCTGGTCAGCATGGTGAAACCCTGTCTCTACTAAAAATGCAAAAAAAAAATTAGCTGGGCATGGTGGCGTGTGCCTGTAATCCCAGCTACTCAGGAGGCTGAGGCAGGAGAATTGCCTGAACCCAGGAGGCGGAGGTTGCAGTGAGCCGAGATCGCGCCATTGCACTCCAGCCTGGGTAACAAGAGCGAAACTCCGTCTCAAAAAAAAAAAAAAAAAAAGAATATAAAGAAAACCCAAGGAATGAAATTAAGAAAACAACTCCCTTTGCAGTAGTATCAAAAAGAACATAATACTTAAGAAAAAATTTGACAAAAGTGTAAGAATTGTGCACCAAAAACTATAAAGCTTCATTGAAAGAAATCAAAGAAGACCTAAATAAATAGAAAACATCCCATTTTTGTGATCAGACTATTAAGATGGCAATACACTCCAAGTTGTTTTACAGAATCAATACAGTTCCTATTGGAATCCCAGCTGTCTACATCACAGAAATAGACAAGCTGACCCTAAAATGTGTATGGAAATGCAAGGGGCCTTTTTGTGACTGAATATGTGGGGTAGGTGGAACACAGTAGTGTCCGAGTTAGCCTTGGTCGTTTAACTTGGTGCAATTTCATTTCAGGAGAATGACATCTTCCTGGGCTGGGAAAAAGGAGCTTATAAGAAATGGGGAAAGAGTAAGAAAAAATGTTCAGATCTAACTCTAGAAGAAATGAAAAAACAGGCTGCTGTCCAGTGTCTTCGATCTGCTTCTGATGAAGTAAGTTTATATTTTATTTCTAACACTTAAGAGAATAAAAGGGGTGTTTTAACTTTACAGATATGACAACCTGACCTCCAAAAACTGGGAAAACAAACTACTTGTTTATCTTACCAAGTAACATGAACCATATCACTTTTCCTTTATGGTATTTTTCCATATTTTCTGAAGTTTTATAAGCTTTTATATATGTGGTACTCTTAAGAATATACACAAAAATTAATATCCTTTTTTCAATTTGACTATTTCATCCTGTTATTACATTGTCTTTATTATTTTTAGTGGCTAAGTTACATTTCATCAAATAATATTTCAACAGCACTATAATATTATAATCTTTATTACTGGATGTTTACCTTGCTCTTGATTTTTTTTTTTAAAAAAAGACAGTGTCTCTGTTGCCCAGTGCAGTGGTGCAATCTTAGCTCACTGCAACCTCTGCTTTCCAGGTTCAAGCAATTCTTGTGCCTCAGCCTCCCGAGTAGCCAGAATTACAGGTGCGTGCCACCACACCTGGCTAATGTTTTTGTATTTTTTAGAAAAGATGAGGTTTCATCATGTTGGCCAGGCTGGTCTCAAACTCCTGATCTCAGGTGATCTGCCCACCTGGCCCAGCCCACTCTTGATTTTTTTGTTATGCTGTCTAGAATATTTTATGTGTGATTTTTCTGGGGTCTGTATTACTACATTTGAATACATTTGTAGAAGGGAATAGCAGTTCAGACACTTCAAAAGCACTATATTGGCATATGATGTATATATTTTTGTTTTTAGAAAAATTATGATTATTTTATTTCATGTGTTTCTCATGTCTTTCAGTTTCCTAAAATAAAAAAATAATTTTACAGTATCATCTTTTGCAGTTAATATTATGAATTCTTATTTTATTATTCACTGTAAGAGGTAATCTTTGAGATCATAACTACTTAAAGAATTATTTTGCTTTGACTGCTGTTTGAGACAGCATGGGTTAAGTACCTTTATGATACAAGACCAAACTGAGGGAATTCTGACCTCCAGAAGCTAATTTCCTGAACTAATTGTTGAATGGTCTAGCGTTGGGATAATTGGCTTTCTTATCTTTGACAGTCTGCAGAAGTTTGTTCTGTCTGGCTGCCACTGATGCAAATGATTTTTAATGTTTATTTGTTTAGTGTTTCCCACAATTATCTCTGAGGCCAGGAACAGTGGCTCACGCCTGTAATCCCAACACTTTGGGAGGCCAAGGCGGGCGGATCACCTGAGGTAAGGTGTTCAAGACCAGCCTGGTCTAACGTAGTAAAACCCTATCTCTACTAAAAATACAAAAATTAGCTGGGCATGGTGGTATATGCTTGTAATCCCAGCTACTCGGGAGGCTGAGGTAGGAAAATCACTTGAACCTGAGAGGTGGAGGTTGCAGTGAGCCAGGATTGTGCCATTGCACTCCAGCCTGGGTGACAGAGCCACCCCCCACCAAGAAAAAAAAACAAAAAAAACAAATTGTCTCTGAAAGCCTGACTCCCCTGGCCATGTACTCATGATACATTGTGTATACCTCAAATAACATGGCCCTCACATCCTAAGTTGCAGTTATTCATTTGACTGTGCTCACTGGGCACAAGGACTGTGAGTTACTGATCTTTTTTATCTTCTGTTGCATAGCACAGTGAGTGCTTATCACATAAAAGGTACTGATTTTTTTTTTAATGAATCTAACATTCATTTTTTAAAAGGCCTACCCTTTCATCCAGTTCTTTTTTCTCTTCCCAGCTGTTTGCTTCTCCTTCACCTCTGATTTTTTAACTTCTTAATTTCTCTCTCTCTTTTTTTTTTTTTTTTTTGAGATGGAGTCTCACTCTGTCACCCAGGCTGGAGTGCAGTGGCACAGTCTCAGCGCTCTGCACTCTCTGCCTCCCAGGTTCAAGCAATTCTCCTGCCTCCGCCTCCTCAGTAGTTGGAATTACAGGTGCCCGTCACCATGCCCAGCTAATTTTTAAATTTTTAGTAGAGATGGGGTTTCACCATGTTGGCCAGGCTGGTCTCAAACTCCTGACCTCAGGTGATCCATCTGCTTTAAAAGTGTTGGGATTATAGGTGTGAGCCACCACACCCCGCCAACCTCTTAATTCTGAAGCCGCTGCTTCATACAGCATGGGATAGGAGTTTGGAAGTTACCCCTTATATATACAGCTATCTTAGGCACGATTTCATTACAACAATTAGGAACATAATTAACCTAGTTTAAGAAAAAAATAGAAATATATGTAAAGGATATAGGGATATCTCACTGAAGCCAAGTGCTAGAAATACAGCAGTCTCAAGAGAGAGCTGAACTGGGAATTATGTGGTAGACAAAGTCACTTTCTGTAATAACCAATGTACAATCTTTCATTTGCGTCTGTACCTGAGTTGGGTCATTCCCTCTCTGTCTGAACTCTGGCTTTCTCTGCTTTAGCACATGGTAAAGAATGGCCATTCTGGCCTCCAGCCCAGCATAACTATGGAACTGTACTGCCCAACACCATTCAGCTAGAGAGAGAATCTGATTGGCTGGGCTTGAGGCAGGTGTCCACCCATGATTTGATAAGCCATGGTGAGGAAGCAGGGCTGCCTGGAGGTTCATCACTTCAGCAGGGGCTGTGAGTGATGTGCCCAGAGAAAACTCTGCAGAGAAAACTGTGTGGTTAAAATGGTGGGTTTTTTGGGTTTTTGTTTTGTTTTAATTTAAAAAATAGGGACAGAGTCTTCCTATGTTCCCCAGGCTGGTCTTGAACTCCTGGGCTCAAGCCACCCTCCCACCTCAGCCTCTCAAACTGCAGGGATTACAGGCCTGAACCACCATGCCTGGCCAAAATGGTGTTTTCTTTATGACACTGAAGGGATTAAATTGATAATGTAATTTATAGATTGATAAAGTAATTTAGAGCTTTTAAAGGAATTCAGAATACAATTTTTTTTTTTAAACAAGTGAAAAGTTAATTCAGGTCAGTTATTTGAGCAAAATCCAAAGAAGCTGCTGAGTTACAGTCAGAAAGAAAATATGGGTAGTGCATTTCAAACTGGGAGAGGATCTTATTTCTTTTTTGGACCAAAGTTGCTGAGAAATGAGCCTAGCCTTTGACTCACGGTTAAGCTGAGGAAATGACAGGGCAGCCGAAGTCAACTGTGAAAAAAATGAAGAGTATATGAGTAATGCAAGACTCTTCTCCTTTAGCTTGTTAATTTGCATGTAATTCATACTAACTGAGTATGTTGTGTAATGTGCATAACTTAGTATGCGGTAGAAACAGAGTAAGGGAATGGTTGTGGCTTAATAAGATCTTTGATTCTTTAGGTTATTGCTTTGGAAAAATGCTTTCCTTTGCCTGGCTGTCATAGGCGGGATTTTTATTTTCAACTCCAATAAAGCATATTTGTACTTTCTTGCTCTTTCCTTCTCATTTTATTTAAAAAAAAATTGTTGGATTGCTTTTTCTGAACAGTGATTTTTAAAATTTTAACAAATTAAAATTAGTTGAGGAAGTGAATGTGCCAGGCATGACCAGATGCTCAATCATTACTTATGGAATGAATGAAGAGAGTCTTCAAGTCTCAGTCCCTGCTCCAGAGCTACGTGCTGTTGTTTGTGCATCAATCTGTAGATCCCTTAAATCAGGTGTCCGCAAGCCCCTAGCCATGGCCTGTTAGGAACTGGGCTGCACAACAGGAGATGAGCAGTGAGCAAGCATTCCTGCCTGAGCTCTGCCTCTTGTCAGATCTGCGGTAACATTAGATTCTCAAAAGAGCAGGAACCCTATTGTGGACTGAGGATGTGACGGATCTAGGGTGAAAGCTCCTTATGAGACTCTAATGCCTGAGGTGGAAGTTTCATCCCAAACCCCATGCCTGCCTGCTGGGTCTGTGGAAGAATTGTCTTCCATGAAACCAGTCCCTGGTGCCCAAAAGGTTGGGGACCACTGCCTTCGACCAGCTCACTGGCCTCTTGGGGAGTCAATGAAAAGAACCCTCTTTAATTATTGCCTGCTGCAATAGAAAGAATCAAATGTGTGGCAGTTTATGAATGGTAGGCCATCTGTGTGTCCCCTGGGTTTATTTTTATTATCTGTCTATTGGCTTCAGTGGAAAGAAAGGAGCAAAGAGGACCTACATCGAAAATTATAATGCAAAATTTTATTTTATGCTTTTGTCAGGAATGTTTGCATTTAAGTATGCTCATTTCCTGAGGATCGTCACGTTGGTGGTACTGTGTGTGCTGTGTTTTCCCATCTAGTCCAAACGCCCTCTTAAAAGCGCTTCTCAGTACAGTATTTTAGACAGTCTCTACCAATTGGTCACAATTAAAAACCCTAACAATTCAACTTTATAATCTGGTAGGTTTATAATCTACTAGATTAAAATGCTAATGGCAATTACAAGACAATAATATATGTTATTATATTAGATAAAAGGGTAGGTAGGAAGCAGTGGGGTTACGCATTACATGTGAGATGAATTAGTTTCTCATTATGTCCATGTGTGTATGTGACTGTTACACTTAGCAATGTGAATTGTTTCTATAAAAGCATCTGTAGCTCTCAGACTATTCACTGGTGTCATGGTATGAGGAGAATGGCTTCTTCTCTGACATCATTTAGGTACTTGTGGTACTCTACGGTGCCTCCACTTTATCCTGTAACAATTTGTGCCCCACATTATAGCACACCTCTTGGCCTGCTCAGCTCATTATTTTATCTGAGCGACATTGCCAACACAGAAGGGCAATTCACTTGTGTCAGAATTTAATTTTATACATTGATTAAAGTTTGGCTGTCCCCATGCAAAAGTTGGCTGAGCAGTTGGTGAATATTTCTCTAGGGAATCATGACCTTTGATGGGCTTTATTGGTTGTTAGATCCCAGCTGAAAACTGCCTTGGCTAATTCCCTTTCATTTACATATGCAAATAATATGAAAGTTCATTTTTGATAAAATATTTTGCATTTACTCTGATTGCAGTTAGTAATGGGGTCTGTAAAGAGGAACGGTATTATGAATCAGTCATAGGCAATTCAGCCCTCCCCCAGATGCATATATTTTAGGTGATAATTATCCTAAGCTGTCTGTTTCATTCCTGTTACCAGTGGACATGGCATATACGTGATATTTGTTAAATATATGCAAACCACTCTTCCTTTTACCCTTTAAAGAAATATGAAAGAGGGCTGGGTGCAGTGGCTCACGCCTGTAATCCCAGCACTTTGGGAAGCTGAGGCGGGTGGATTACCTGAGGTCAGGAGTTCAAGACCAGCCTGGCCAACATGGTGAAACCCCATCTCTCCAAAAAAAAAAAAATTAGCTAGGTGTGATGGCACATGCCTGTAATCCCAGCTACTCAGAAGGCCAACCAGAAGAATCACTTGAACCCAGGAGGCAGAAGTTGCAGTGAGCCAAGATCACACCACTGCACTCCAGCCTGGGCAACAGACAGAGCTAGACTCGATCGCAGAATATTTATTTATATTTCTCTCTATATATATATATAAAACTATATATGTACACACACATATATATGAAAGAGAATTTTGAACCATGCCCCAACTATTGTTTTTTTGAATCCTCAAGTTTATACTTGGTTCTTTTTTCTCCATCCCCAAAGTACGGACTTTTTTATATTGTTTGTTTCTAATAATTATATTTGTTTTATTTTTATTGAACCACTTAAAACTGAATCAAAGCTAGTACTTTATCTCCCACTTTGAGGGTGGTTAGAAGATCAGTGACTTAATGAGGTCCTGTTAGGGGAGTAAATAAAGTTAAAATGCAATGATAACTCTTCCGTAATACCATCCTTTGGGAGTTATTAGTTTTGAAAGTAACAGCACTGCAGCTTACCCTGGGTGACTGACCAGACCTATTGTTATTTACAGAGCTAATTAGAGTGGAGTCTTAAATTCCCTTGCTTATGTTCTCATATTCAGTTAAGTCTACTAGTAAAATTCTTTTTGCCAGTAAAAGTACAGACTACATCTTAGTATTTTGTATATGCATTATTTATATGCTGTACAGGGATATATGTACAAAAAAACATGTAAAGTATTTCATGGCAGTGTTCACCTTCAAGGTTAATTTTGAACGTATACAGTTGGTCCTTCATACCCATGAGTTCTCTATCTGTGGATTTAACCAATGGTGTATCAAAAATATTTGGAAAAAAATGGATGGTTGTGTCTGTGCTGAACATGTATAGACTTTTTTCCTGTCATTATTCTCTAAAAACTACAGTATAACAACTGCATACATAGCACTTACATTGTATTAGATATTACGTGTAATGTAGAAATAATTTAAAATATACAGGAGGATATGTGTAGTTATATGCAAATATTATGCCATTTTATATAAGGAACTTGAACATCCACAGATTTTGGTATCCTCAGGGGGTCCTGGCACCAATCCAATATAGGGATGAGTAAATACTGTGTCTTGACACATGGACTGTTGAACCTAACCTTTTCTGGGTAATACCAAGAGCATCAATACAATGATAACATTCACTGAGCGCTTAAAATGTGTGAGGTGCCTATCTGAATGCATTATGTGCATTGCAAGAAGTGATGCTATGCTCTCTCTACAGGCCAGAACCCCCTGAGAAGAAGCCAGTGGTTACCAAAGCTGAGAATGCTCACAGTTGTTGTGTTATCACAGCCAGTCCTGCCTGAGGAAGCCTAGGTCCTATCTCTATGGGTATACAGATGGCGCTGGAGCTGGAGCATTTGAGGAAACTTACCGGCTATACTAGGAACTTGGGCTTTTCCCCTGAGCAGCCGTGAAGTGTTAGGGTTTGGAGAGGATAAATGCAACCTGGCTTAAGTGCCAAACAGATGCTGATCAGACCACACTGGTTGCTGCACTGAGACTAACTAAACAGGGTGAGTGAGCTGTGCTGGAGGGAGGGCAGACGCCAAGCACCCAGTGAAGATGCAGTTGCGGGGGGTTGAGAGGGCAGATGGCTGGGGGATTCTGCATCTGTTTTTGAAGGTGGAGCTGACAGGATTGGATATGGGGCAGAGATAAGGGGAGGAGACAAAGAAGACAGCCAAGGGTTTTGATCTGAGCAACTGCAAGAATGTAATTCCCAGCCGGGTGCGGTGGCTCATGCCTATAATTCCAGCACTTTGGGAGGTGGGCCTCAAGATTACTTGAGGTCAGGAGTTTGAGACCAGCCTGGCCAACAGGGCAAAACCCTGTCTCCACTAAAAATACAAAAATTAGCTGGACACGGTGGCATGCGCCTGTAATCCCAGCTACGTGGGAGGCTGAGGACAGGAGAATCGCTTGAACCCAGGAGGTGGAGCTAAGATCATGCCACTGCACTCCAGCCCAGGTGACAGAGTTAGACTCTGTCTCAAAAAAAAAAGTAATTTTCATTTACTAAGGAAAAAGAACCTAGGGAAGGAACATCTTTGTGTTATGAATAAAGATTAACATATGAGATGCCTTCTAGGGAAAGCTAAGTGAAGATTTTTGAACAGGCAACTGAATAAACTGAATATGCATATCTAGGGTTGGTGAGGCAGAGTGGTTTGTGAGGAATGGACATGAAATAGACTATTTTATTTTTGTTTATCTAGCCCAGATCTTCTGATCTCTTTAGAAAAGGTAGAAAATTGGAAGTTTTTTTACAGGACATTTTCTGATCTTTCAATTGTTGAAAAGTGAGAATGTGAGAACAGACACAGAAGTGGAAGGGGCTACTGTAAAAATTTGAGAGTGAGGCACTATAAAACAGGCACGTGTGGCGTCAGGGGCCAGGGTGTGAAAACAGTTTGAGAGTCTGAGGAGCGGAAAGGACTAAAGAATGGCACAGTGAATCCCCATGTGTCCGTTGAAGCTGAGGAAGCCAGGAGTTTGGAGCACAGCTGGAGACCCATGTGCCCTTTCCTCCCGACTTGCCTCGTCATCCCTGTCAGGTTACCACTGTACCCAGCTTGGTGTTTGTCTTTCCCATGCTTATTTTCGTATATTTACTAAATATTTTTGAAGGTGTATATAATACACCTAGCATGATTTTTCATGTTCTTAAACTTTCTATAAATTTTACCATACTGTATATATTTTTATAACTTCTTTCAGTTAAAAGTTTTAAATTTTTATCTATATTGGTAACATGATTTATAATGTCTTCATTCCTAAACAGTTGTGCATTGTGAACTATATAACACTTTATTATTCTCCCGGTAATGGGCCTTTCCGTTGCTTCCCATTTTGAGCTGTTATAAAGAATATAGAAAGGAGGCCGGGCGCAGTGGTTTGGGCTTGTAATCCCAGCACTTTGGAAAGCCAAGGCAGGAGGATCACGAAGTCATGAGTTCAAGACCAGCCTGGGCCAACATGGTGAAACCCTGTCTCTACTAAAAATACAAAAAAATTAGCCGGGTGTGGTGCTGGGCACCTGTAATCCCAGTTACTTGGGAGGCTGAGGCAGGAGAATTCCTTGAACCTGGGAGGCGAAGTTGCAGTGAAATTGTGCCATTGCACTCCACTCTGGGCAACAAGACTGAAACTCTGTCTCAAAAAAAAAGAATATAGAAAGGAATGTTCTTATACACTTATCCTTGTGCTTTTCTTGCATGTATGCCTAGACATCACATTACTAGATCAAAGTCATTGTTTTTTTAACTGTTACAGCTTTACAGACTGAAGTATTTGATGAAAGCTATGGACCTTAACCAGATGTTCTACTTAAACTTTTCTTATATGAATTACTTTGTTACATGCTTATTAGTGGCCTCCTTAAGAGCTCATGCTTCCCAGATTAAAAATAACTGGTCTAAGTTCTGACTGTTCTTCTTAATTGAACCATGAGGTAAAACAAATAGTATCCAGACATTCAACTAATAGCCTTCTGAGCTTCTGTACCCAAATCTTCAGGAAGTTTATTTGTTAGCTATCTAAAGGGAAAAGAAACTATCATTTCCATATGAAAGTAAGAAACGGGACTTTTTTTTTTTTTTTGCATATAATAAAAAATAGTCTTTGCCTGGGCACGATGGCTCATGCCTGTAATTCCAGCACTTTGAGGGCCTGAGGCAGGTGGATTGCTTGAGCCCGGGAGTTTGAGACCAGTTTGCGATGGGGTTTTGCAGAAACCATATCTCTATTGGAAAAAAAAAAAAAAAAAGAAAGGAAGAGAAAAGGAAAGAAAGAAAGAAGAAAAGAAAAGGTATGGTAGCACATGCCTGAGTCCCAGCTACTTGGGAGGCTAAGAAGGTGGGAGCATCACATGAGCCCAGGAGGTCAAGGATGCGGTGAGCTGTGATTGCACCACTGCACTCCAACCTGGGGGTGACAGAGGAAAATCCTATCTCAAAAATTTAAAAAAAAAAAGGCAGGAAGGGTTGTGCCTAAATCAGTAAGATGCTATAATGAACTGGGAAAATTGAAAGACTTAATTCAAGTTGAAGTATTTTCCTTTTTTTGTAAAGTGATGAAATAGAGCCTCAGAGAAGTTAAATAACTTGTCCAGCTTCACACAGCACAGCAGGTCTCCTGAGTCCAGATCATGTTCCGTTTATGTTACATCGCTCTGTTAAAGAGTAGGTTTACCTTTTTGTAAGCCTTGATTGATCATGTTATTAAATCATTATTTATAACAGGTTGTATTCTTTTTGTTGCAAATTTTAACTTTCTTTTCTCCAGCATTCTGAAGAATACATAATCTATGCCCTAGATCACGTTTGAAGATATTTATCCATTGGATACTTCTCTCCTACTCTGTATCATTTTCTAGAGAGCATATGTGCTTGAGAGCTAGAGCAGACCAATTTTTGTAGACCCTTCAGTGTTCAAGCATGGGAATCACAGCTCACATACAAGGGCCTTGGCAGAAACAACTTTTTATTTGGGGGAGTTTTTTTTTTGTTTTTTTGGTTTTTTTTTAACTTTGTATTACTTCTGTGGCTATTGAAGGCATGAGTCTGTGAACCCTGGTATATATCTTCAGTCATGTCACTTGGTACTGTTTTATTTGCTTAACATTAACTTAGTTCTAAATTTTAAAAGGATTTTAAAAACTTTAATTATTAAAGTGTGGAATTGATTCTTTGCTTTCCAGTAACACTGATTACTATGATGGCCAGTAGTCATTCTATCAGTATCTAGTTGGGTTTCTTACCACTGATCTTCCAACTCTGCTTTAAAACTAAAGAATAAGATCTAAAAACTGTAAAAGAGCTCTGTGTGCAGGGTTGGGCTGAAAATGGAAGTGTTTGAAAGCTTTTGCTTCAGTTACTGCTGCATGACTAAGTACCCCGAAACTTAGTGGCTTGCAACAACTATTTTATTTACTCACAATTCTGTGAGTTAGGTAGGGCTCCACTGGGAGGTTCTTCTGTGCAGCTGCAGTCAGATAGCAGGTGGAACTGACACATCCAGGATTGCTCTTCTCATGTGACTGGTGCTTCAGCAAGCATGGCTGGGAGCTGTGACCTCTCCCCACATGGCAAATGGAGAACACTCAGAAGGTAGCATTCCAAAAGGACATCTGTCACACTCCGCAACATCTTGTTGTGAAACCCAGTCACCGTGGGAGGGGCCAAACCTAGGAGCAAGTGCTGGGATGCACAATTCATTGGGGGCACCAGAGTAACAGGCTTTCCTCTGACAGTTACTTTCTGGAGAGATTAAGAATACAGGTTCTGGACTTTGGGATACCAGGCACCCCTGCGGGAAAGCATGAGACACCATAATGAAAATTGGGGACTGATTCCCCCTTCCCTTTCTGCTGCCTGGCAGACAAATAGGTTTATATTCCAAAGATAAAAGTTGGAGGAGTGGCCGGGTGCAGTGGCTCACACTTGTAATCCAGCACTTTGGGAGGCTGAAGCAGGTGGATTACGAGGTCAGGAGTTCAAGACCAGCCTGGTCAACATAGTAAAACCCAATCTCTTCTACAAATACAAAAATTAGCTGGGTGTGGTGGTGGGTGCCTGTAATCCCAGCTACTCGGGAGGCTGAGGCAGGAGAATCGCTTGAACCCAGGAGGTGGATGTTGCAGTGAGTCGAGATCGCACCACTGCACTCAAGCCTGGGTGACAGAGCTAGACTCTGTCTCAAAATAAAAAAGTGTGGAGGATTTCTTGATGAGGAAGGAGTTGCTGTAAAGAAGAAAGATTTGAGGGACGAGGTGATATCTTAAAAATTATAACCATGATAATAGAAATAACTCGGTAGACTGTTTGGAAGACGAACATCTTCCAGAAAGTAGAACAAAAGATGAATAAACAGAAGACAAAAGAAATTAGGGGACCAGTACAGGAAATTCAGTAGCTGTCTATTAGGTTGTGTGTCTATAATACCAGCACCCTTTTCCGGATGTAGAAACTGAGGCTTTGATAGGTAAATGATTTACGTAGGGTCATGTGGTTAACCCTAGGGTGAAATTTAGAACGAGACCTTTTTGACTCCGTTGGGCTATGTGCAAATAGAACAGGCAGTTAAGTCACACTGAGTATCTTGTAGGTTAGTAATCACACTGTGGCAGTACCTGTTTGGCATTTAGGAAATATCCAGTCTAAATGAACTCTCCATAAAAGATAAGCCTGCAAGATGATTAATATGGCACAGAAACCTTTGAGTGTGGAAAGGCGAGATGAGGTAGAATCAGTCAGATGGCCCTTGTTTACTTAATAGCGAAGGTCCAAGTTGAAAAGGATGGGAAGTATGGAGAAGATGGAGAAATACTGGAAATGTCATAGGGATGGGAAGTGATTGGAATTTGTCAGGGAACAAATAAGACTCTCGTGAAGTGAAGTAATGGGACACCAGTTGCTCTGTTTGACCGGGGCTCAGTCTCCGTCACCGTGTAACTCTTCAGCCCCACCCAACAGCCAGGAGCAGAGAGTGTAGCAGTGGCAAGGACCTAGTGTTGATCAGAGTGAGAAGGAGCAGGCTGTGAAGTCCAGGGAGAATCCAGAAGGGTTCTGGGGGTATGCATCAGGTTATCTTTTTACTCCTGCAACCTCAAAATCAAGTCGGAGCAACAATTAAAGGCATTTTTGAAGTGATGAATCAAAAAACGAGATTGTAGAAAATTAAAGACGTACAAAATCTAGAAATGACACCAACATTTAAGTGAGTAAAGTGACAGGGACCCTGGGTGCCTCACATGTGTCATGTTAGTTTATCTTGCTGAATCTTGGGAAGGAAGTGGTGGCATTCTTGGGTTTGGAGAGAGGAAGTGGCACATATGCCCTTTCCTGTTAGTGAATGTAACAGGGCAAGAATTCAGACCCAGGCCCCCACGACTCCAAACCCAAATACATTGCACTCAGTCCTCTTCTCAGAGAAATTAGAGTGATTATCATGTAAATCTCGGGAGGGCAGGAGTCCTCATAACCATTTGTTCACTGGGTGAGTGAATGAGCAAGTGAATAGTAAACTAGTGGCTGGCTGGCCATGTGTTCTGAAGGTTGCTCACTGAGCACGTCCTGAAACTTGCCAGTGTCTGTGTATGGCTCACCGCTTTACAGATTTGGAGTACATAATTTGGATTTCAGAGTGCTCTTAGGTTTGCAGAGTGTTTTTACATGTGTTGGATACTGGAAGAGGTGGCTATTACCCATTTTACAGTTACAGAAAGCAATTTGCGAGTTCAGTGGTGGAGTGGTAGCCTTTTCTTCATCTATATAGCTTGTGTTCCCTTAGAGTTGTTAGTAAGATGTAACTTAATCTTTCTTTGTTTTTAAAGTACTATAGGCTCTCGAAGTATTATTGGCCTTATGGGTATGTTATACTACTGAAATTTGATTATTAATATTTTCTGATGGTTTATATAATAGTTAGGAAAGTGAATAAAAATTTCTCATTAAAGCTGTAAATTAACACTTTGGAACACCTGCCAGGAGACAACAAAGGGTGATGACAGCTTCTGCTGTGCCTCTATGCTTCCCACCTTGCTGTGATGGTGTCCCAGGGTTCTCCTGATTTTTTTTTTTTTTTAAGATGGAGTCTTGCTCTGTCCCCCAGGCTGGAGTGCAGTGGCGCGACCTCAGGTCACTGCAACTTCCGCCTCCTAGGTACAAGAAATTCTCCTGCCTCAGCCTCCCAAGTAGCTGGGATTACAGGTGCCTGCCAGCACACCCAGCTAGTTTTTTGTATTTTTAGTTGAGACGGGGTTTTACTATGTTTGCCAGGCTAGTCCTTAACTCCTGACCTCAAGTGATCTGCCTGCCTTGACCTCCCAAAGTGCTGGGATTACAGGCATGAGCCACTGCACCTGGATGATTTTTTAAAAATATATGAGATGCTGCAGGTAGTTAAGAAAGTAACACAAAAATCTGGTTGGTAGAGCTTGCTTTTACACACAGAGTAAGGAGTAGGATCCTAGTTTATTTTGCTGTTTACACGTGAAAGCAAAAAAAATATATGTTTATATATGACAGCAAATATATCACATATATAGGATACATATTTACTCGTATATTAATAAATGGGTATATATGTAAATAATTTCTAAGACAAAGCATGAAAAAATGTATAGTCACGAGGTTGTAAGGACCATTCTGATTAAATAGGACCCCATGTTAGAGTATTGGAAGACGTTTAATAAGCGATCCCTAGAGGTTCAGTGTTCTTCTGCATTAGAGACTAGCCCTAAGTTTAAAAACCTAGTGACATAGGCTTGCTGTACAGAACAGTATGCAGTGTGTCAGCTGACACTGGTGTTGGTTTCACGATCTGAAGGAAATGGAATATAATTGCCGTCCTTGTCACACCTTGAGCATTATGGTAAGCAGATGCTTTCTGGTGGAACTGTGTGTGGTTGAGCAGTGTTTATGACTAATATCTGCCATGGTTTTTAAGAGTGTTTTTAAAGGAAAGGGCAGCTCTTGTCTGGCCTATTTTTCTATCTTCCTTTTAAAAGCTGTGGTATGATGTGGACAGAATGTAACTCTGGATGTTTATAATTAACTGTTTTCATTGTAATCTGTTTCATGCTACTCAAACTGTGTAACTGGGGGATTTCTTATTTAGGATATCTTTAATATTTGTGCTGAGTCATTTTGAGTTAAGTGAATGGGGTAAAGTTCTATTTTTAGCCCGTAAAGGCCTAGTGAGGGCACTGGCTTAGCAGAACTCTGTCATGTGCATCAGTTTGGGTTATGTCCACCAAAAAAGACTTGATTCCAGTTTAAATAGGACTTTGGTCACTGAATAAATCAGTGAGAAATGCGTTCACTTTTTTGACCATTGTAAAAAAAAAAAATTATTCCTGTGACAAATTGAGAATCTTAAAAGTTAAAGTCTACATAGGAGATTATTTGCTTGTGCCTGTTTTCAACATTGATTTTTCTTTAAAGGTTGACTCTTATTTTTACCCTCCCAATTCCAGACTCTTCTATGCACTCTCCTTAAATTTTGAACTCCCAGGCTTTGTATAGAAGTTGATAATCTGGTCCAGATGCTGAAAGGAAGACAGAGCTTTCACACTCGCAACATTGGCTTAGTTTTCTGGACTTTTGTTGTTCTTGCAATCATGAGTGTTCATGTTTCTTTAAAACAGGAAAAAAAAATCGTCTTTTTTTTTCAGAGTCTGAGCTCCTAGAGAACTAAGATGAAGTTTTACGATTTTCCTTTAAGTCTCATACAAGACCTTGCTCATATAAAGATTTAATACTCTTTTTGATGGGACTGACTTTTGGTCATATGATGGACTTTAGGCGCTTAAATCTGCCTCGTGAACAAGATGACACACCTTTGGAAAACAAGCTATTCTGGGAAGCACATGAATATGTTCACATTTTATCACTGAGTTTTATCTAATATGCTTTATTAGTAACAAGCATGTATACTAATTTGTATCTCCAAACCTATAATTTTTAATATTGGTGATATATTTATTTTGGAACATGGATGATTTATAAAACCTATGTATTAAAACAAAGATATACAAATACCTGCTTTTTACATACCTGACTGTAACGTAATGTGTCTTTTTGTTGTCATGCAGAGCTCTGGTATCGAGACTTTAGTGGAGGAGCTTTGCTCCAGACTGAAAGACCTTCAGAGTAAGCAAGGTGAGGTCAAAAGCACTGTGGGCACACATGCCAGGATTAGGTCCCTGAGGAATCTGGATTGGGGGAAATCTTAGAATTGATCAGAAGAGAAAACAACAAGAACAAAGCGTTTGTGTTCAGTATGTGTCACTAGGCCAGCATCATGCTCCATCTGCAGCTCTGTTAGTGGCTTGTGTGAGTCCCAGCAGTCACTCACAGAGTTTTCTGAGACCAAGGGAGGGACTTCGTCCACAGGGGCCCTCAGAGATAGGAAACACTTCATGGGTGTTTGTTGTTGTTTTTCTTTTTTTTTGTCTTCAAGTTGAAGCTCAGAAATCAGGAACAAAATTTTCTCTTTCCTTGCCTATTAATGCTAAGACCGCTAAAGATGTTGACACAAATTACTTCAGGTTTGGAAGGGACTTAGTTTTGACTCAACTTTTTTGGAAACACAGACTTGGCAAGCCTGTTTAGTCATTTTGATATATGAACCCTCCTCATACTTTTTCTAACTTTTCTGCAGTCCCTAAGAATGAGACCTTCATCTTTAGAATAAGGATCTTTGTTTCCTTGCCCTCTTCGTGGTCCTTTCGCTGCGCACCAAGCCTTGAGCCTGCCTCTTAAAGGGCACAGTTTATTTGTAAACGAAGGCAGCATCGTAGGCTAACCTAAAGGGATAGCCCTTTTTCCTATTTTAGTTGAAATAGCTCTTGCTCACCTGCATGTTAAGTAATAAAGCAAATTGTAATAAAGAATATTCTTTGCAGATCAGTTTTAGTCAAGATGAGTCAATGTAAAGTCTATAAGTATAGAATTTTGTGGGAAAATATTTTTGGAATCTAAACAGATGTTCTGTCCTTCTGGTCTAATTAATAAGTACACAGGGGACTTCAGTCTCTTAATTAAGTGCCCCTAGAGCACTGCATCAGTGACGAGATGAACAACTCTCACCTCTTGGCCTAATGCTAATGTGGTTTAATCAGAGAATTCCCTCTGGCACACTGAAAAAACAGATTTTTATTAAAAAGACAGATTGTTATAGAGCCTGCCTTTTAAGCACGGATATTCTTATTAAAATCAGTTGAGAGACTCTGAAGAAACATAGGCATTTATTAACTAGATATAAGACACATCTCTCTGCCTTTTTGTTTCATAACAGAAGAGAAGACTCACAAAAAGTTAGAGGGGTCTCCCTCTCCAGAGGCAGAATTATCCCCTCCAGCAAAGGATCAAGTGGAAATGTATGTAAGATTGTATTCAGTAATAAAGTGTGCATTTGTTAAAATCAAATGAATAACTGCTACATGCTTTCCATTTTTTTGTTTGTCATCTTGTTTAGTTTCATTGTGTATAATTTAAGAAACATTTATCCAGCGCTTATTTGCTTGACACAGAGAATTCAAAAGTGAGTAAGATGGTTCTGTCCTTGGTGTGCATATTCAGTAAATATTTGTGAAATGAATGAGTAAAACAACGAAGGTTATTATTTGCTAAGTCTATGCATGTACAGCCCTTTGAGACAGCTGTAAGAAATTATGATTATCAGCCCGGTGCAGTGGTTCATGCCTGTAATCCCAACACTTTGGGAGGCCAGGGTAGGTGGATCACCTGAGGTCAGGAGTTTGAGACCAGCCTGGTCAACATGCTGAAACCCTGTCTCAAAAATACAAAAATTAGCCGAGCATGGTGGTGCGTGCCTGTAATCCCAGCTACTCGGGAGGCTGAGGCAGGAGAATTGAGGCAGGAGAATTGCTGGGACCTGGGAGGCAGAGGTTGCAGTGAGCTGAGATCATGCCATTGCTCTCCAGCGTGGGTGACAAAGTGAGACTGTCTTACTTAAAAAAAAAAAAAAAGAAAGAAATGATTATCCATGTTTGCAAGTAAGAACACTGAGTTCCTACTGTTTACTGCAAAGGGAACATAGGCAAATCCTTGACCTGCCAAACCTGCTCTTAAAAAAATCTGCATTACAAGCAGACTTCCTTATTATGCATTTTATTTTAATTTTCTGAACCTCTGAAATCTAAGAAAAACAGCATTTCATTGGTTTGCATAGACCTACATCGTCTAGCACAGTAGCTGCAAGCCATGTGTGACTACTGAGCACTTGAAGTGTAGCTGGCTCAAACTGTGATGTGCTGTCAGTGTAAATTCTCATTGGATTTCAAAGGCTTAATATTAAAAAAAAAGTAAAGGATTAAACATTTTAAAATATTGATTACATGTTGAAATGACAATATCAGGAGTTAAATAAAATATATTACTAGAGTGGATGTCACCCATTTCTTCTTACATTTTTAATGTGACTGCTAGAACACTTGAAATTATATATGAAGCTGAAAATATATTTCCGTTGGTCAACTCTGACATTGAGAAAGAATCAAGTCCAGGCCCTTGGAAAACATGGCCTTTTACCACTTCATTTGTGACCTTGAACATTGTCTCTGAAACAGCAGTCCCTTCCATAGCCAGTGTGAGTTTAAATTCTTCCTTTCCCAATCTGTTCTGCTCTGAAATCGTCAGTGGCTCCCAGTTTCCTAGAAAATCAAAACCACTTTCTCGTTTTCAAACCCACTGAAACCAGCCTCCCTGGTTTTCCTACCCCGCATTTCTAGTAATCACTGCTCTATAGTAATCACTGCTCTAATTAGTTTTCCATTCCATGAGCATAACGTGTGTCTTCATGTCCTCACGTAGGGTCTCAGGCCCCACAAGTAGTACTCACCAAACTTGTGGAATTTTACTAAACTTGTGAAATAAATCTGGAATTTCAAGGCTCAGCTGTGGCCCATTTCATCTAATTGTTCTAGTCCTCACCAGCATCCTCTTTTTGAATTCTTGAATGTGATTATTCCTGCCATTTGTGAGGGCCTGCTTAAATACCAGGCAGTATGCTAGCGGTTACTTAAGAAGGTGCTGTTCTGACTCATTTTGCACATTAATTCCTTTACTCCTCACAACTCTGTGAGATGAATATTACTAGCTCTATTTTGTAGGTGAGGACGCTGAGCTCTGGAGAGGTTAAGTAACATGCCTAAGGTCACACAGCTAGGAAGTAGGCAGAGCCAGGATTTGACCTCAGAGAACGTGGCTTTAGAGCTCATACTGTTGACTGATTTGACCTCAGAGAACGTGGCTTTAGAGCTCATACTGTTGACTGATTTGACCTCAGAGAACGTGGCTTTAGAGCTCATAGTGTTGATTGAGTTGCTGTCGAGCTTGTCAAATGCATATATTTTCAGTGCTCACAACAACTTTGGGAGGTAAGTCATATGATCACCATTTTGCAGTTGAGGAAATAGTCCGGAACAGCCGATAATGAGCTTAAAGCTGCAAGCAGGAGCGACTTAGCTGAGACTCCGCTTCAGACTCTGCTGACTGAAGAGACTACTTTCCTTCTACTACACTTTGCCCTTTTTCACTTCTTAATTACAGTGCAAACTTGGAAGATAAAAACTGGCTTCTTACATATTTTCTCAGTATTCTTACAGTGCTTATCACAGTGCTGAGCAAAGTGGTGCTTGACGCATGGGACTAATGGGACTAGTTCTGTACTTTACTATACAAAAATGTATGCTTTGTAATTATTGTAATGTGAATGATTCTTGGATGATGTGAATGTTGACACTACTAAAATGAAATATCCCATTCTTCTGGCTGGTAATGTTGTTTTACTGTATGTAAAAAATCTGCATACTCATTTTTTGAACACTTTACTCTGTTTTTCAGGTACTATGAAGCATTTCCACCACTTTCTGAGAAACCAGTTTGCCTGCAAGAAATCATGACTGTGTGGAACAAGTCTAAAGTCTGTTCTTACTCTAGCTCTTCATCATCATCCACAGCCCCACCAGCTAGCACAGACACTTCCTCTCCTAAGGACTGCAACAGTGAAAGTGAAGTCACCAAGGAAAGAAGCAGTGAAGTACCCACCACTGTGCATGAGAAAACCCAGGGCAAAAGCAAAAATGAGAAAGAAAACAAATTTAGTAATGGCACAATTGAAGAAAAGCCTGCTTTGTACAAGAAGCAGATCCGACATAAACCTGAAGGAAAGATTCGCCCTCGCTCATGGTCTTCTGGCTCCAGTGAAGCAGGCTCAAGTTCCAGTGGGAATCAGGGAGAATTAAAAGCATCCATGAAGTATGTTAAAGTAAGACACAAGGCACGAGAGATTCGAAACAAAAAAGGGCGGAACGGGCAAAGCAGGCTTTCGCTGAAGCATGGTGAAAAGGCTGAAAGAAACGTTCATGCTGGAAGCAGTAGCAGTAGCAGCAGTGGTTCTGTCAAACAGCTGTGCAAGCGGGGTAAGAGACCTTTAAAAGAAATAGGGAGAAAAGATCCTGGGAGCACTGAAGGGAAAGACCTATACATGGAGAACAGAAATGACACAGAATACAAAGAGGAACCCTTGTGGTACACCGAGCCCATTGCTGAATATTTTGTTCCTCTGAGCAGAAAAAGTAAACTAGAGACCACATACCGAAACAGACAAGATGCAAGTGATCTGACATCAGAGGCAGTGGAAGAATTGTCTGAATCAGTACATGGTCTTTGTATCAGCAACAATAATCTTCATAAAACATACCTCGCAGCAGGTACTTTCATTGATGGTCATTTTGTAGAAATGCCTGCAGTTATGAATGAGGATATTGACCTCACTGGGACCTCATTATGTTCTCTACCAGAGGACAATAAATACCTGGATGATATTCATCTATCAGAATTAACACACTTCTATGAAGTGGATATTGATCAATCCATGTTGGATCCTGGTGCCTCAGAAACAATGCAAGGAGAAAGTCGGATTTTGAATATGATTCGACAAAAAAGCAAAGAGAACACAGATTTTGAGGCAGAATGTTGCATAGTGTTAGATGGTATGGAGTTGCAAGGGGAACGTGCAATATGGACAGATTCTACCAGCTCCGTGGGTGCTGAGGGCTTATTCCTGCAGGACCTTGGCAATCTGGCTCAGTTTTGGGAGTGCTGTTCATCCAGTTCCGGTGATGCTGATGGGGAGAGTTTTGGAGGAGACTCTCCAGTTAGACTCTCTCCCATCTTAGACAGCACAGTGCTCAATTCACACCTGCTTGCTGGCAATCAAGAGCTCTTTTCAGATATTAATGAAGGATCTGGTATAAACTCTTGTTTTTCAGTGTTTGAAGTGCAATGCAGTAATTCTGTTTTACCATTTTCTTTTGAAACACTCAACTTGGGAAATGAAAATACAGATTCTAGTGCTAATATGCTTGGGAAAACACAGTCTAGATTGCTAATATGGACCAAAAATAGTGCCTTTGAAGAAAATGAACACTGTTCTAATCTTTCAACAAGAACTTGTAGTCCATGGTCCCATTCAGAAGAAACACGTTCAGACAATGAAACATTAAATATTCAATTTGAAGAATCCACACAATTTAATGCCGAAGATATTAATTATGTAGTTCCTAGAGTCTCGTCAAATTATGTAGATGAAGAACTTCTAGATTTTTTGCAAGATGAAACTTGCCAGCAAAACAATAGAACTTTAGGTGAAATTCCTACGTTAGTCTTCAAAAAAACATCTAAACTAGAATCTGTCTGTGGTATTCAGCTAGAACAAAAAACAGAAAACAAAAACTTTGAAACTACGCAAGTACGTAATGAAAATCCACATGGAGATGGCTACAGCTCAGGGGTTATTAAAGACATTTGGACAAAGATGGCAGACACAAATTCTGTGGCTACAGTAGAAATAGAAAGAACTGATGCCGAGTTGTTTTCGGCAGATGTAAATAACTACTGCTGCTGTCTAGATGCTGAAGCTGAACTGGAGACCCTTCAGGAGCCTGATAAGGTTGTGCGAAGGTCAGAGTACCATCTGTGGGAGGGACAGAAAGAAAGCCTGGAGAAAAGAGCATTTGCTTCTAGTGAGCTATCAAACGTGGATGGTGGTGATTATACAACACCCTCTAAACCCTGGGATGTAGCCCAAGATAAAGAGAACACATTCATTCTTGGAGGAGTTTATGGAGAACTCAAAACCTTTAGTAGTGATGGGGAATGGGCAGTCGTACCACCTAGTCACACAAAAGGAAGCCTGTTACAGTGTGCAGCTTCTGATGTAGTGACAATAGCTGGTACAGATGTCTTTATGACCCCAGGAAACAGTTTTGCCCCTGGGCACAGGCAGTTATGGAAACCCTTCGTGTCATTTGAACAGAATGATCAGCCGAAGAGTGGGGAAAATGGATTAAATAAGGGATTTTCTTTTATCTTCCATGAAGACTTACTAGGAGCTTGTAGCAACTTTCAAGTCGAAGATCCTGGACTTGAATACTCATTTTCTTCCTTTGACTTAAGCAATCCATTTTCACAAGTTCTTCATGTAGAATGCTCATTTGAACCTGAAGGGATTGCATCTTTCAGCCCCAGTTTTAAACCGAAATCAATTCTCTGTTCTGATTCAGACAGTGAAGTGTTTCACCCCAGGATATGTGGTGTTGACAGAACACAATACAGGGCTATTCGGATCTCTCCTCGGACTCACTTTCGCCCAATTTCTGCATCCGAACTGTCCCCAGGAGGAGGAAGCGAGTCAGAGTTTGAATCTGAGAAAGATGAAGCAAATATTCCCATTCCTTCTCAAGTTGATATATTTGAAGATCCGCAGGCAGATCTCAAACCTCTGGAGGAAGATGCAGAGAAAGAAGGCCATTACTATGGAAAATCAGAGCTTGAGTCTGGAAAATTCCTTCCCAGGTTAAAAAAATCTGGGATGGAAAAGAGTGCTCAGACATCATTGGATTCCCAGGAGGAATCAACTGGGATTCTGTCAGTAGGAAAGCAAAATCAGTGTTTGGAATGTAGCATGAATGAGTCCCTGGAAATAGATTTAGAAAGCTCAGAAGCAAATTGTAAAATAATGGCACAATGTGAGGAAGAAATTAATAATTTTTGTGGTTGCAAAGCAGGTTGTCAGTTTCCTGCTTATGAAGATAATCCAGTTTCTTCGGGACAGCTGGAAGAGGTATGTGTCTGCATGTTGGTATTTGACAGAAGGATTTGATCAGAGTTTAACCCAAGAACAGCCACGTCGGGCAATGAAAGAGTTAAATTATTGGGAAATTAGCTTAAATGTCTTAAAACTTAAATTGTTCTAACTTTATGTGTAAGGACTTAAAATTGATTTGATATTTGTAAGTTTGAACTAGGCAGTTGGCTTTTTCTGCAGAGAGAAAGCTTTTTAAAAATCACAGGGTGTAAGATTCCTATGTGTTGTCTTAATTTGCATGTATTATGCTTAAAGCATAAACCTAACATGCAAGTGTTCCAACATTCAAAGTTGATGAATCAGGAAGTGGCTGCTATTAAAGTGTAGCAAACCTGTCTAAGTGACTCCTAGAAGTTGATCACTTTATCAAAACTTGTGTTTTACATATAAAACAAGTTATATCTGTGTGGAATTCTCAAAAATACGTTGTGGTACATGTAGAAATTCACACACAGCCCAAATGCAAAACAGTTGTTTCTACAGAACCTATGTAGATGTATCTTGCTTTATGCAAAGTATGTATTCCAGAAGCTGTGTGGATTATATGCTAAGGCTATGGAATGAGGATAATACTAAGTTTCGTTAATAAGAGTCATTGTACCCCTCCACTCTATTGCCAAGAAGTGGTTTGAGGTTAAATGGATTGTACAAGAACTAACACTTAAGACAATAACCTGTTGCACAAAAAAAGCATAGCAGTCTGCCTGCTTTTCAATAGTTTTTGAAATATGAGTGCCTGGCCTTTCTCCAGAAACAGCTTATTTAATTTTTTGTTTGTTTTTGTTTTTGTTTTGTTTTGGGGACGGAGTCTCCCTCTGTCACCCAGGTTGTAGTGCAGTGGTGTGATCTCAGCTCACTGCAACCTCCACCTCCTGGCTTCAAGCGATTCTCCTCCCTCAGCCTCCCAAGTAGCTGGGATTAAAGGCACACACCACCACGCCCAGCTAATTGTTTGTATTGTTAGGGCAGACGGGGTTTCACCATGTTGGCCAGGCTGGTCTTGAACTCCTGACTTCAAGTGATCCACCTGCCTTGGCCTCCCAAAGTGTTGGGATTAAAGTCCTTAGCTACCACGCCCAATCCAGCTTATTTAAAAAAAAAAAAAAAAAAAGAGTTGGAGGTGTTTAGAAGTCATGCCACCTGTGGCCAGAGAGTGATGAGTATTGCCCTTCCTCCCAATTGTCCTGTATACCCTACCCACCATTGCACATCTAAATCCTACTCATACCTTGAGACTCATTTCATATGCCACCTCCTTCACTGACACTTTCCCTAATTCCCTCTCTCCCCAGCTCCAGCCCCACTCTGCATCAGAATTAATCTCTCCACTCTCTTAATTTTCATGCACTTTATGCCTCTTTTTGATTGCATTTTCCATTTCTCATGAGTTATTTATATCCTGGACGATAAGCTCTTTGTGGCCGTGGACCATGCCTTATTCATTTCTCGCATGAGAGTGCCCAGGTGTGGGGCTGCTTGCCTGTGATTATAGGAAGCCCCCAAGTGACTTGAGAGTCATTGCTCTAATCAGCTGGCCTAGAGATCCATAGAGAATGAATTTAATCCCACTGAAACACTGCTAAGAAAAAACACAATAATGTTGTTAGCCTTTATCTGTTTGTTTATTGCCCCATTTTTCATCCTTAAATATTCCTTTATGTACTTTGTATTTCACCTGGTTCCAGATTGGGAAGAAAGAAAAAGAGGAAAGAAGCAAGATTCTACATCATACCACTACCATATTCCTTCGCTTTCTAGTATGTTGATGTATTTATGTGTTATCAGAATTCTGGGTTTCCTTGAAAGGTCTTAGCTGCCAAAAAAATTCCCAGAGGACATTTTGGGATTGTCTGATAGTTTAGGTGTTGTCGGCACTGCTCTCTGGGTAGCGTTCTGGGCGGCGTTGTTATTGTTTAGAAGCTGGGTTCAAGCTTACTTCATTGGTTAGATCTGAGATACGGAGGACACTGAGAGAGTGACCTGAAGGGACAGTTTGGGGCCAGCCTGGCACTAGAACTTTATCTTTCTGTTCCGTCACATTGCTTGGTCAAGGTTGTAAGGTGGTTTTAAAAGGGTGTTCTTCCAACCCTTTTCCTGAGTCAGTCCAGTCTTTTCAGAAAGCAATCTGGGAGGCCTGTTTAAAGATCAGTAGAACCCCATCTATTTGAGACCAAGATGATGAAAAGGTAGGATTTTTAATAGAACTGGTGTCTAAGAGCATCAGAAGAATATGATTATTTTAAAAAGTTTAGTTCAGTTCAGCATTTATTGAATACCTGTTTACATGCCTATTGCTAAAGTAGGTGTCTTGGATGAGTAAGACTTTGTCCTTGCCCACACAGAATTCAGTATAATGAAGATGACCAACTTGTGGCATGTTACTAATTTTAATTGAAATAGGTAGTTTATTCATATGGTTCAAATCCATAAGTTGCAAGTGTATACATTCACACACAGTGAAAGGCTCCCTCCCCAGCAGTAGCCACTAGTGTGAGTCCTGATGTATTCTCCAAGGACATTTTTTGCACATATAAACAAATATTCACATGTATTTCTTCCTATTTTGTCTTTTTACTGAAATGATGCTTTATTGTAATCACCCTTTCTTTTTTTATTTTCTGCATACTATTCCATTGATTGGCTATACCATAATCTACCTAGTTGGTTCTTTATCTTTCAGGGCATTTGACCAATGCAGTTTTAGGTGATGTAGGTAGAATGGTGGAGGGGAGCACAGAATGCTGTGGGAAACTGCAGGAGAACCCTCCCAGCCTGTGATGGTTGAGGAAGGCTTCTTGAGCATACCTGAGTGTCGGGGATAGGAGGAAGGAGGCAGGGCAATCCAGGCAGAAGGAACAGCAGAATCAAGGGTAAAGAGATTTGAAACTGCTGATGTATGCAGGGTGGCTGTGAACAGTTATCTCTCCGTCTGTGGAGGATAAACCGTAAGGTTGAGAGCAGCACAGATGCAACACAGTGGGCCTTGGTGTCGGTACATATATTTGTGGTGAAAATGTTCTTGTCGTTTCCTTGGTTGCCAACTTAGTACCAAGCAGCTTGAGGCACAGAAAATACACAGAAGGCTTACTTGCTGTCTTCAAGGAATTTCAGTCCACTCAGGAGAAGAGGTCACTGTGCTGTGGAGGTCGGCAGGTCTGGAGGGACAGGAAGGCTGTGATGAGTAGAGGGGTGGGGTCCGGGGTCATCCTGGTGATGTGGCACCTGGCCCATCTATGCTGGGGGTTTTGTCACTACTGTCCTACTGGATGTCCTCGAAAACCTCATGCAGCAGGTTATTTTCCCCACTTCTGAAGACATATAGGCTCTAAGAGGTGCCACAGCTGCCCCAGATCCCAGGGTAAGGGGCAGGCAAAGCATTTTCCACCAGTCTGCACCTCTGTGAACAAAGGAAAACTTAAACCAGCTGTTCTGTGTCTCTTGTTTGTCTCTCTTGCACTCAGTATCTCTTCATTGACGGTTCATTTCTTCTATTCCAAAGAACAAGATATGTGGAAGGCTTGCTTTTCCTGGTGTGGCCCAAATGAGAGCTGACTGTGGCAGAGAGGCAGGATTCCCAGAGTAAAACTAAAGCCAAGCACCTTTCTCTTTACCCAAAGTAGGAGTATTTTGTGAGAATTTAAAGCTGTGAAACTTTTGTTTCCTTCCCTTAACTTCCACCTTCTAAAGAATTTATGAGTTTTACATCTGTTGCTAAAAACATTTCTGGTTAGGCTTTTTGGATTAAGTTTATGTCTTCTTTTCACTGTTTCATTCATTCATCAAATATTTCTTATGTACCTGCTCAGACAGGTACGACTCTTGGTGCTGGGAATAAGTAACAAAGCTCTTGGCGCAGGTGGAGTCACGTCTTGGTGCTTGGGGAGCTGACAATGAACAGGTTAAGTTACGCGGTATGTTACAGTATCAGTGCTGTTGGAAAGGAGGAGAGCTGGACGAGGGGAGCTGGGGTTGGGAGTGATTGCAGGAGTCTGCTGGGTTATGGATGGTGTGAGAGCAGGCTTCCTTGCCAAGGTGCAATTGGAGGAAATAAGAGTAAGAGAGTGAGCCAAGAGGACGCCTGGCAGGAGAGGGAGTGCAGTGCTGAGGCAGCTGCTGCACCTGCCCATCCATGACAGTGACACTCTGATCTGCTTTCAGTTTCCTCCATTCTTTCTTCATTGTTTTCATTCCCAGCTAAACCAGAGGTTGAATTAATACATTAGATGATGTATTAGATGATTATAGCATGATCCAGCCTAGAAGTTACAAATGACTGAGTGAAGAGGTGTCATAACAGGACGCACATTCCTTGCATACATTTACTCTAGCATAACACAGACAAATGAGTCCCTGCCATAGGAATTGACATTCAAATGGAGGATGAAGAAAAAAGACACCTGAAGTTATGGTAGAAACTGGTGTGCCCTTCACAGTGGTTTCAGCAAGAGACAGAGAAATAATGATGCATGAGATACTCAGAGACTGTTGGCTTGTGGAAACTTTTCTTCAGGTCAGCAGACACTGAGTGTCTACTTTGTGTGGGGCCCTGTACGTGGAGATGCAAAGGTAAAGAAGACGTGGTCCCGCCCCTTAGGAAGCTTCCATTCTGGTTCTGCTGGGATCTAAACTCTTGGTTCATGCTGCCCCTGCTCCCCGGGTGCCTGGCCCCTCCATCCTGCTTTCCCTGACCTTTCCCACCCCCCACCATGAACTCACTTTTTAAATTTTAATCCTCAAGAAAGGATGAAAAGATAAGCAGTGTATTTAAACCTATCATTCCTGCAGAGCATTTTCCCTCTCAAATAACCAGTTAACCTCTAAATCCGTATCTCTTCAACAGCACTTTAAGGAGGTGATGGAGAGAGTTCTGGCTGGGACACCTTCCCTGCTCCCCCTGAGTAGCACTAAGTAATCTCACAGGCCAGGAAAGGCCTTTCTGAAGAGGTCTTAGAATGCAGGAGTTGCATTCCACGTGCTGTTTACGACCTTGGAAGGACCGCAGACCCTGCGTGGTGCTGGTTTGTTTGCAGGAAGCCCAGCCCTGTTGGTTCCTCTGGCCCTAGCATCTGTTTATCTAATAGTGGTACCATTTTGTATTGTTAGGATAAGCGATAGGAGAAAATAGCAAAGGTTAACTGACAGTACAATTCTCCTTCAGTTTCTAACTTAGGAGTATTTCTGAAAAGGTATGTGAAGTGAAAACAAAAGTTTGAAGAAGTGTTTCCCTTTTAGTTACATAATAAACACATTACTGAATTCAACAGTTTTAGACCCATAAATAATTAAGTTAAAAGCATAACAAAATCCTATTAGGAAATTGATGATCAGTTTCTTTCTAAAACACTTCAGATTTTAAACTTGAACATGTAATCAAATGTCTTTTAAACCAATGAAGATGCGTGCAGTTTTCACAGGCCTCTCCGCTGAACAGATGTCTAATGAGAACAAAGAATTAGGGGGTATGGGAGGTAGAAAGATGCATTGGCCAAGCCACACCATGGGTGAGCTGGTGGCAGGCTCACCCTCTCAGGCATAGTGAGGAAGGCACACAGAAGGGGGTTGCCCTGACTGCCAGACTGCCAGGTACACATGGTGACTGAAGCTGCCACAAGTGTTCTGTTGACCACACTACAAGGACTCTCCTTGGTCACTGATGACAGCTGATGTCTGTCTACCTTGGTCACACTGTCCAGTCCTCACTGGCCAAGCAGGTGGTGGGGCCCAGCCAGGACTTGAGAATCCCATGGAGAAAGGATGGAGCCTGGTTTCAGGCTGGGTCTCTCTTCTGGGCCTGGGCAACTTCCAGATGCGAAGGATGTGAGTGAGTCTCTCCTGCTGTCAGGAATCATTCTCTCATCTCATTTGGATGGCTATTTCCGATTTTAAACCTGAATCACGGAATTTGAATTTATAATTTGATTTTAACCTTCGTTTCCTTGTGGTTCACACCTAAGCAAGATAATAAGAATAATTAAATCGTTCCTGTAAGAATTTCTTTTGGGCCAAGCACAGTGGCTCACGCCTGTAATCCCAGCACTTTGGGAGGCTGACGTGGACAGATCACCTGAAGTCACAAGTTCGAGACCAGCCTGGCCAACATGACAAAACCCTGTCTCTACTAAAAATACAAAAATTAGCCAGGGGTGGCGGTGCATGCCTGTAATCCCAGTTACTTGGGAGCTAAGGCACGAGAATCGTTTGAACATGGGAGGCCGAAGTTGCAGTGAGCCGAGATCACGCCACTGCACTCCAGCCTGGGTGACAGAGCGAGACTCTGTTTAAAAAAAAGAAAAAAAAGGAATTTTCTCTGATTCAGTTTCTTCTTTCACTTACTTCTGCCTGAGTATATGAGAGAAAATAGGGTTCCCCCTGTTCTCCTTAGAGCACCTCATGCCAGTAGAGGCCCAGGGCTGCCCCATTACCCCTCTGCACTTGTAAAATCTAGAAGTTTGCCTTACCTGGGAGCATTTTTTATTACATTAAATTTTTGGCTTGTAAGAGTTTTTTTGGTTGAGACTTTATGTCGCTTCCCATATAAGTACTGCTTTTTTTTTTTCTCTCTTTTTGAGACAGAGTCTTGCTCAGCTGCCCAGGCTGAAATGCAGTGGCACAATCTCGGTTTACTGCAAACTCTGCCTCCCAGGTTCAAGTGATTCTCCTGCCTCAGCCTCCTGAGTAGCTGGGACTACAGGCACACACCACCAAGCCCAGCTAATTTTTGTGTGTTTTTAGTAGAGATAGCGTTACACCATAAGTGCTTCTTAAGAAACACTTGCTTTATATGCTATGAACACACTGGCTTTTAAAATGCACCTTTTTCAGAACAGTATAAAAACTTACCAGTTGGCTGAGCGGGCTCATGCCTGTAATCCCAGCACTTTGGGAGGCCAAGCTGGACAGATTGCTTGAGCTCTGGAGTTCAAGACCAGCCTGGCCAACATGGTGAAACCCCGTTTTTACAAAAAAGTACAAAAAATTAGCCGGGCATGGTGGTGGACGCCTCTAGTCCCAGCTACTCACAAGGCTGAGGTAGGAGGATTACTTGAGCCCTGGAGGTGGAGGTTGCAGTGAGCTGAGATCGTGCCACTGCTCTTCAGCCTGGGTGACAGAGCCAGACCCTATCTCAAAAAGAAAAAACAAAAAACCTCACCAATTTAAAAACCCTGGGTTTATAATCCATAGTTAATAATGCTTGAATTTTTTTACTCTAACCTGAAAGTTTATAAACTTTTTCTATATTTGGTTTAATCTAAACAGTTCCCTGTATTAAACACTGATATACAAGGAATGAATAGAAGCCAAGAAAAACAGACCTGGTGGGAAAAAGCCTTGTACTCTCCTCTCTTTCCTGCATCAGAGTGTGAAGGTAAGGAGACCTCTCTTAGTTCATTTTTTCATTCCAATTTCTAATTTATTAATACTTTTCTTTTTCTGTGAGTATCAGTCCAAGAAACATTTACTAAGAGGTGTCTGTGTGGGTAGCATTTTGTCATGCACTGGGGGACACAGAGAGGAATGAGAATTGGACCTCGCTCTGAAATAGCCACAGCCTGATGGAGGGAAAGGCATGGAAACACATAAGAGCGTCACTGACCTTGGGCAAGATATGGATAAGCCACCACTGAGTCACAGAGGAGGAAGGATTGGCTGCCCCTGTGAAAAGAGCTGCCTGCTCCTAGGTCACAGCCAGGGGAAAGCACAGGGCCCCATGGCTCAGCTGGGTCATAGCTGAGGCCAGAGAGACGGACAGGAAAGGAGCTTGTCAGACGGTTTGGGGGCTTGGCTAAGTTAGGTAGTGTTGAACACACAGGACGGGAACGCCGTTCACAGGATTTCAAGTTGGAAGTTGTCAGGGTGAGATGTTGTTTAGAACAATTCTAGTAACAGAGTGAAAATGAAGTTGAAAAACTGAAGGGCACTGACCAGGGTTTTAGGCTCTGGCAGTAGTTTGGGAGCCATAAGCTAAAGGCTTGGACTAAGGCAGTAATAGAGGGGACAGAGAAAAGGAAACAGGACCGAGAGGTTTTGTAGAGGAGGAGTTGAATTACTTTCTGTGAGTAGTTCTGGGAGTCTGGGTAGAGAGGGAGACAGGAGTGGGCGCTGATGTGGTGAGGAAGATTTTAGTTTAGGGTATTTTTTGAATGAGCAGTCTGTGAGCCTTCCAGGTAGACACCCAGAGCTGTTAAAAAATCCTGACTTGAAATTTTGGGAGAAGTAGGAACTAAGGATGCAGCCGGAATGTGTTAGCTCAGGAAGTTGAGCTTGTCCAGATTGTGGTCTCCTGGGTTTCTGTCGGCTACCACATTTATGTAACAGTCTCCTGTCAGAGCACTGAAAGGGTTATGCAGATCTCTTGTCGGAGTTCAACTCTGATTTACGGGTTCACGTGTTTGTCACGTCCCCTCAGCTAATTTGTAGTTAGTGTGGAGCCAAGTGACTTCTCTCACCAGCCGCAATGCCCTGCACCCACCTGTGCTGTCCTTGGAAAGCCTCACTGGCCCTCCCTGGCAGCATGGGCTGTGGCTGATGGGATGGAAGGCCAGGTTGGCCAGCTTGACTCTTTAGGAGTGGAGCCTTTGCTTTTTTCTGGTCTGTAGTCACAGACAGCATCCCAAGGCCCTGCCTTCCTCCTTCTTAGAGCTTCAGCTGGGTCATAAGGAGCGTGCAAGTCTGAGTCTTCACTGTTAGTATCGTTGTTTATTAGAAGCCTGCTGCTGTGTTAGCTCATGCCTGGACACCCTTTGTGACTTGCAAGGTACTCTGAAGCTTTTCTTTTATGTAATCCTCACAAGAACCTTATGAGTTGTCCCCCTGATTTTTCAGATGTGGAAGCTGAGTCTCAAGCTTAGTACTATAATTGGCCTGAAATCATGCAGTTAACTATTAAGCATGGGCTAGAATCCAGGTTGTGACTCTTGTGGTCCAGAATTTTTGCCCTCTACAGCAGCTGCCTGCACTTGGTACCAAGGTAGATGCCAGGGCAGTGGGAGCACAGACCTGCCTTCATGTGTGTCCAGTCTGGTAAACTGGGCAAGTGGAAGACATAGACAGTTAATGGAATGCAGGTGGGGCCACCACAGCTGTGCTGCAGAGGACCTCTCAGGAAAAGCTAGAAGGGAGAAGAGGATGCCACCTTGTGGCAGAGAACCAATTCCTTGCAGTGGCATAGGATGATTTTCAAACACACTGAGTTTGTTTCTTTAGTAAAGGGCAATCTTGGCACTCTTAGTCCAGTTTTCTGCCATTAGTTAGTAAAGAATCCAGTTCCAACTCTTATCTGGTTCCTGGTTATCTGTACAGTCTCTTGGTAGATACTGGTGTTTGTACATAATACTTTTCTTTTTACTGTGAAGTGGTATATAGAGAAACTCTCAGTGGATAAACACTGGTAATTATTTCTTTTGAATGACCTTTAACTCACACTGTGAGTGAAATCCCTTCATATTTGCCTTGTAGCATCATGAAGCGTCCTTCTGTAGCTTATGTGGTTTGGGGCATGTAGTCTCAGGAGGTTAGCCAAGAAAACAGATAGTCACTTACCCACTCAGCAGAAGTGGCTGGGGACTCCTGATGCTTCTGATGTTGCAAATGATTAGTCACAAGCAGGTGCTGCTCTGAGCCAGGGGCTGACCTGGGAGCTCACAGCATCTCTGGAAAGGAAGAGTAGCATTGTCCACTTTACAGTAAGGCAAGGAGACAGGCTCGGAAGAGAGGCAGCTTGTTCAGGCACCCGTGTGATAAAAGGGCCCAAGCTTTTTGCAGTCTGCCACCTGCTGGCCTTGCTGTGCATTCATATGTGCATCCATTTAGCACTTGTGTACCTACTTTGTGTTGGGCACTGTTCTAGGCTCTGGAAATGCATAGGCAAACAGATCGTGTCCCTGTCCTCCTCCTCATCAGGCGCCTTCTCAACAGGGACCTGAGGAAATAGGGCACAGACCATGTGATGTGACAGCTGGGGCTGCCTGCAGGGAGAGCCACCAGGCAGCAGTGGCTTGTGCAGGGGCAGGAATGCATTTGGTATGCCCCAGCATGACCGGCAAAGAGAGGATGGCATGGGAGTGTGGCAGGGATGAGGCCAGCCAGGCAGCAGGGAGCCAGACCACAGAGGGCCTTGTAGACTGTGTAGATCAGGAGTGCTGTCCCAAACAGCAGTCTCCACAGCGCTCGCCCCTGGATTTTCAGTGCTTTCAAGCCTCAAGTAATGTAAGCGTCTGGATAAATTTAGCCCTAAAGACAAGAGAGCCCTGCAGAGAAGCAGTATAAACAGGCAGTGAAGGGCTCAGGATTGAGAGACAAAACCATATTGGAATCCAGGGCCTCTGTCCCCAGCTATTAGGCTTTGGGTGGTGACTGAACCTTCCTGTGCCTCTGTAGTCTGTATGTATAAAAGGAGGCTAACGGAATGCCTTCACTGTAGGGTAAAGTGCTAGAACAGTGCCTGGCGTGTCATCATAGCCTGAAACAGGGTAGTGTTCAACTTGAGCATCATAAAAACTATCAACAGCAGGTCAGCATCACCTTTTCCGAATGCCCTGTGGCACAACAAAACTCCCTGTTACATACAGAATTCCTAAAACAGGAAGAGAAAATAAGGAGTGGGGTGTAGAGATGGACCTGCCTGTCTCTGAGCATATCCTCGTCAAGGAAACCATCCCCCTCCCCACTGCATGCCCCTCAGCCAGTCTTAAGTGGTGACCAAACGGAGTGGGCCATGGAGTGAGTGGGAGCTTGGTGAGGTCAGCCAAAGAAAAGATGCCTCCTTAGGAGGAATGAAGCAAGGATTTCTCCCAGCCTCGGTAGAGGGCACATGGCATCCTTCCCAGCTGCCCTAGGGTGACCATACCTCTCAGCCTATGGCTTTGGTCAGCAGCGGTCACGGGTGCAATGTGTGTGCCAGGCACTGTGCTTGTGGCTTCTTCTCTTTGAATTTGCACAGAAATGTAGGAGGGAAAATGGTGATGTTCTCATTTTAGAGATGAAGGAACTAGGGCTCAAAGAGGTTAAATAATTTGTTCAAAGTTACATCACAGGTAAACAGCATAAGCTGGAATTGACCAAAGTCTGTCTAATTCCAGAGCTGGGGTTATTCTCATGAACCTCAACTAGTAACTTGGAGTTCTTGGAGCCATCAGAGAGAACAGAAGGTTGTGGAGAATCTTCCATGTGGCCAATGCAGCTGTAGGAAGCAGCCCAGCAGGGCCCAGATGGCCTTACCCTTGGCACAGCCTCGCCACCCTGTGCCAGTGTAGAAGGGCACAGCAGTCACTTGTGCCTACCTTGTCCTTTGGGGTTTTGTGCCAGGGGTAGGCATGTCATCTCGTTGAACTACCTTGTGATAACTCAATGGCAAAGAATCGGGGAGGTGACCTGGTTTTGAGGAAGTAGATGCTCGAGGGTGTTAAAGGACTTAATGTCAGAGCCGGAATCCAGAACCCTGGCCAGGTTCCTCCTCCTCAGCACTGTGCCTCTGCCCCAGCTGCATTCCTCATGGAGTTAAGGGGAAGAAGAGGCTGTTCCAGATGAAGACCAGCAGCTCTCAGTGCATTAGAATTGCTTGGGAGCCATTCTGCTTTTCAGAAAGTGCCCAGCCCTTGCCCAGGATAGTTCATTTGGAATCTCTGGCAGGAGTCTAAGCCTCTCTAAAGCCCTCTGCTTCCCCACCCCAGTCCCGGATGATGAGCATATGCAGCCAGGGTTGAGAACCACTGAGCTCGTTGGATTTATTTGATTTCTTCTCATCCTGGTTTCCTTCCCATTTTGTGGGCCATTTGCCTAGTGGAATCACTAGCGCCATTTCTTTTCCCTGTTCCATAGACATGATACCTAGTTGAGTATGTTGTTGAGTTGAGGAAGAACGCACAAGAACGTGCCCCTGTGTAGTTTCTCCGTTGCATTTCCTCCTGTCTGAACTTCCTCTGTCCTCTGTTCTGTGAACGTGTCGCAGTGCACCATCTGTCTCCTCCACTCATTGGTTGTGGACAGCAGGGGCCCTGTTGGTCTCTCCTGTGTTCCCATAGCCAGTCACATGCTAGGTGTGAATATAAGCTTCTCCGCTGAATGTCTCATGGTAGAATAACAGGATGTATGGTTATGCTGGCCTATTTCTTTTTTAACTCACTAAACTAAGAATTTTTTGTCAGCGTAGCATTTTTTTCTCTTATGCACCTGCGTGGCTGTGCTTTTAGTGATGACTTAAAATCTCCGAAGGGTTGGGAGACCTAACTGATCTAACTTTTTAGTGAAAAGTGAAACAAGAATGTGTGTTTCATAACTGTGTCTTAATGGAATTTCCCCCTTTCCCTCTTTTCCCTTCTCCATTCAAAATGATTAAGAATGTTATACAAATGCCAAGGGAGAGAATGGTATAGAAGAATATCCAGATGTTAAAGAAATACCCAGTAATGAAGAACGTCTGTTAGATTTTAATAGGGTAAGTGGACTGTCCTCCTCCTTATTATTAACTTAAAAACGGCCACCACCTCCACTTGTCACTCTAGTCAAAAACCTGGGAGTCATGTGAGTGGACCCACCTCTCCCAGGAACCAGCCAGGTTTGTGGGTGCAGACATCCTCTTCTCTGGCCTTTGGTTTGGGTCTGCACCAGCCCCGCTAACCCCCTTGACTGTTGACCGACAGCACTTCCTGAAGAATCCCCAGCCCTCTCCCCAGTCCTGGCTCCGCTCTCCTGCCAGAGGGCATTCTGTTAAAAATGCAGAGCTGACCCTGTTGCTCCTCGGTGGGCACTCTTCATTTTTTTTGTTTGTTTACCTATTAAGTGATGAGAAACCTAACCTTTCCATCTTTCAAAGTACACCGCGAGGCAGCCTTTCCAGCATGCTTTTTGCCGCTGTCCTGGCAGAACGACCCCGCCCCTCCCGTGTCCTTGCTGTGCTCTGTGTACAGCTCTTCTTGTTGCAGCCAGAGCCTTGAGCTGCGTTGGATTTCTGCATGTCTGCCTCTTCCACAAGCCTGTGGGCACCGTGAAGGCGGGTGCAGGGCTTGTGCCTGGTTTAGTCTAGTCTCAGACCCTCCCCAGTTGACCAGGTCGGCAGGCAAATGAACCTAAGGAAAATTCTTTTTCTTTAGTGTGGATTGTCAGTGTATTAGAGTTCTGCAGAGGGACAGAACTAATAAGATAGATAGATATATAAAGGGGAGCTTATTAAGTATTAACTTACACGATCACAAGGCCCCCCAATAGGCCATCTGCAAGCTGGGGAGTGAGGAGAGCCAGTCTGAGTCCCAAAACTGAAGAACTTGGAGTTCGATGTTCGAGGGCAGGTACCTTCCAGCACGGGAGAAAGATGTCGGCTGCGAGGCCAGGCCCGTCTCGCCTTTTCACGTTCTCTGCCTGCTTTTTCTAGCCAAGCTGGCAGCTGATTAGATGGTACCCACCCAGATTAAGGGTGGGTCTCCCTTTCCCAGCCCACTGACTCAAATGTTAATCTCCTTGGGCAACACCCTCACGGACACACCCAGGATCAATACTTTGCATCCTTCAACCCAATCAAGTTGACACTCAATATTAACCATCACAAGTCCACCCCTTATCAACTTGAACCCATACACATCTGAGAATATATATAATCTTCAAATAAAGACAATAATGTCATAATTATACCTAACATAACACAACTATCCTTCGTTATTGAAACAAATCAATCCCCAACCCAAATACTACTACATAAAGTTAACAGTACTTAAATACTGATATGAAGTCAATAAATCTTACGTCAGCTGGCCGCAGTGACTCATGCCTGTAATCGCAATACTTTGGGAGGCTGAGATAGGCAGATTACCTGAGGTCAGGGGTTCGAGACCAGCCTGGCCAACATGATGAAACCCTGTCTCTATTAAAAATACAAAAATTAGCCTGGTGTGGTGTTGCACACCTGTAATCCCAGCTACTCAGGAGGCTGAGGCAGGAGAATCACTTGAACCTGGGAGGCAGAGGTTGCAGTGAGCTGAGATCACACCCCTGCACTTCAGCCTGGGCTACAGAGCGAGACTCCGTCTTAAATAAATAAATAAATAAATAAATAAATAAATAAATACTTATGGCACATGACAAAGGAAAAAATAAAATGAGATTTTCCTAGTATAAGTGTATATATGCACAAACTTGTTTAACAAAAGGAGGAAATACTCATGACAATTACAGTCCTCATTTCTACAGTTGATCATGTGGTCGTAGCTGGTATTGGTGATGACCTTCTCCTCCCACCCATTCTGTATTCCCTTTGCCTTCAGCAGGTACCTCAGCAGGTTGTGTGTGTGTGTTCCCCCCCCACCCCCCGCAGTGGAGTGACCCAAACCTTCATTCCTGAACCGTCTGGGCCACTTGTAGTCCTGCCTGGAGTGGGCTGTTGTGGTTTCTCATTGACGTTAATCACAGGGCATGTGATGAAGTTGACACCCAGTGTTAACTGTCACAATTAGTGTTCATTCAAGTCCTGTGAGAACTGTCTTAAGCACCCTGTAGCACTGTCCACATCCTGCTGCCCACTGACCTGTCTGGCTCCACACATTGAGGCAGATGTTTGAGGCCCCCATCAGCTCTCTCCTCAGTGAATAGTTCACATCAGCCTCGAACCCCAAACCAAGAAGTTCCTCAGTCCCCGCTCTCATCTTCCACACACAGTCCACCTGCCAGTCCTATTCCACCTCCCAGCCACTTCACATCCTCACACTTCTCTTCCTCCATCATTACCACTGTTCAAACTACTGTCCCTGCTCCCGAACAGCTGCCATGGTCTTTTCATTTTCCTTCCTGCTTCCGCCATTCTTCTCCAGCCATCTCTCCATGCTGCAGACAGAATGACCTCACCAGCAGTCTCTTGTTGAGTCCTCACAGCTACCCTGTGAACTAGGTGCTGTTGTCACGCCTGCTTTGCAGAATAGGAAACTGAAGCACAAAAAGATCAAGCGCCCAGCATCTGAGGTCAAAGAGCCACATATTAAGTGTGGACCTGAACTCTGAACCTCAGCAGTCTGGCTCTGGAATCCATACTCCTAACCATGATGTTGCTTTGCTATTGCATTTGAGACAGATTCAGACTCCCTGCCATGGCTCTACAGCTCTGTATTTTTGCCCCTACCTGCCTTTGACCTCATCTGCCTCTGCTCTCCCCTTACCAACTATGTGGCTTTTCTGTGCTCCTGCCTCAGGGGTTCTCAACCAGGGACAATGCTGCCATTTGGAAATAGGGTGGGAGTGCCGCTAGTTACCATGCCAGGAGTGAGACGAGCTTTGGTGATGACTGTGACTGGGGAGGAGCTACCGCTGCATCTAGTGTCCTGGGGTCCACAGTTGCCAACCATCTGGTGTAGGGGCACAATCCCACACAGCAGTGTTGGCACCTCTGTATCCTGTCTTCTCAGCTGAGCAGGTCTCTTCTCAAAAGAACCACCTTCCCAACCATGCCCATGTGCAGTGCTCCCTCCCCATCTGTGCTGTACCACTACAACCCGGAGCGTGTTGGTTTGCTCACTCCTCTCCCCAGCGGGCACGGCATGGCCCTTCCACTGCTGGGGTGCCTATGCCCAGTTCCTGGTGTGTAGCAGGTACTCAGAGACTTTTGAAAATGAAAGAGTTCTTTCTCCTACCCTAACATAACTAACATTTTGTCCAAGTGGCTAAACGTGTGGAATTAGGATTTTGGATCCTTAATGGATCAGAGAGGAGAGGCCGTTTTGCTCTCAAACAGTGGAACTCTGCATTTCTGTAACTCTACAGGAAAACACCAATGATTTATTTCTTCTCTGCATATAAATAAAGAATATCTCAGCCTTTTCAAAAAAAAAAAAAGATCTTTTTGATCTGTTCAAAATTGTTTTAATCTTAGGTGTCTTCTGTTTATGAAGCAAGATGTACAGGAGAGAGAAACTCTGGAGCAAAGTCAGATGGCTTCCGCAGAAAGACGTGCTCCAGCGCCAGCTCCACCTCGGAAGAGACAGGCTCAGAAGGCGGAGGCGAGTGGGTGGGCCCTAGTGAAGAGGAGCTCTTTTCTCGAACTCATCTCTAAACCTGCAAAGTAGTACAAATTACTGTTTAAAAATGATATGTGATGGAAAATTACTCTTCTGTGAGACCTGTTAATCTAAAACAACAACTTAGGTTTCCTCTTCAATTAACTGATTCAGATCGGTAATCATTATCTTTCTCTTCTTGCTTATTTTAGAGTTGAGGACAGCTATCCTGTTAAAGATTTTTTTTTTCCCAGCTGTTAAATTCTTGGCTATTTGAAATAGACTAGATTGTGTTGTCAAATCAAGAATGGGTGTGCATGTGCTTGTCTTAGAAGTATCACTGCTTTTTGCATCTTAACTGCAGTTAATTTTCCTTCTGACTGCAGTTATATCACTATGACCTTATTAGCATTGCAGTGTCAACAACCACTTCTGCTCTTCAGAGACTTCAGCTTTGGAGCATTTAGGCTTTGTTCTCTAAGAACTGGGATATCCATTCTTACCCTGCAGTGGCTCAGTGCCTTTCTGAAGGCGAGAGGGAAGCGTGGGTGACTCAGCTGTGGTCTCCATTCAGTCAAATCTCATGTACATTTGAAATAGGAACCACAAGGGTGTGCTTTTAGAGACTTACAAAATACTGTGTTTTCTATCTTAGGATTTTTTTTTCCCCTAAAGTATCATGGAAGATACTATGGCTTGTGACTTTCTTGCTAACTAAAGAAGCCAAGGATTTGGGGTGTGGGATCGTATGAGGCACAGTGGGGTTAGGGTATATGCTCTTACCTGTATGACTGTTCTCATACTGCAGTTTCATTTCCACCAAAGTCCCGTGCAGGGTTCTTTGTGGTGAGTGTTACGTATGCAGTAAGGACCTTAGTTGCATATTGTTATTTTCTGGTGACCTGTGTTGAACTGAAGCCCCCAAAACTTGAAGTTGTGAATATTTGACATGCAATAAAGGCCACCTCATCACCCAGAGAAATCTTGGGCTGCTGCAGCTAGCTGCTCCTTGGCTGTGATGTAGTATAGCTTCAATCTCATTTTGTGTTTGAGAGAATGTTCTGGGCAAGTTCTGTGTGTGGTGGGTTGGTGTGGGTAGAGTCATGAGTTTTCCACATCCCTGTGTGGTTGCTGTGCTGATTGTCCTCCATGTGACTGGCTTCCAGCTCTCCTCGGTGAGCCTGGGAGAGCTGGCACATCTTGTGAGTGGACTGCCACTCCATGGGACTGGCTTCCAGCTCTCCCTGGTGAGCCAGGGAGCCGGTGCATCTTGAGTCGTGTCTGGGCACGATGATCCTCTCCTCTAGCTGTCACGGCATTGTGCAGCAGGCTGAAGCCAGGAGGAGCAATATTTGCAAAACCTAAACAGTTTAAATTGTTTTTCTTTTTTTCTTTTTTAACCAACTCATTATTTGAAAAACAAAAAGCAAAACACCACCACCACCACCACCGAATCTGTGAAATCAATGTGGCAAGTCTGGAACGTCAGGAATGGCAGGAAAGTCTCATATGGGCTAGACAGCTTCACCAGTAATTTTGGCAGACAGTAAACACACATGTTTTATTAGCTGGGAGCTGAACTGGCTGTGGAATCTATGATTTGCTTTGAACATTTGGGTTTTGTTGCCGTTTTCTTAATTGATAACACAGAAAGTACCATCAAAGACTGTGGAGTGGCTGAGGTTCTGTGTGTCCTCACTGAGAGAGACCTGGGGTGCCCGCCGGGTTGATCTTACCACGTTAGGATTTATTTTTATACAAATCTTTTGACACTTTAAGGTGGGTTTGTGTGTGTGTATGTGTGTGTGTGTGTGTGTGTGTGTGTGTGTGTGCATGTGTAAGGTTTTATGTTGCTGTTATTTATTTACGAACTTCAGATACGTTTTTATGTATTTTTCATTCTTCTGGAGCTTCCTAAAAATTGATAAGCATCTGCACTGAAATTTAACAGCAAAGGTAAAAAGGATTGAAAGTTGCAAATTCCTCATATCATTGTAGTGAGGATTATTCTAGAAATTGTTGCTTGTGTAGCAAAGACCAAATAAATAGATTTCAGACACCACCTTGAGCACAGTTGATTTTGGACAGCTGCTGATGATTAGGAACGGGCTCCAGGTGGCCCAGGTGCAGACCTCCTCAGACATGGATGAGGAGACGCAGCACCTTCCACAGGGGAATGGGACGGATTCGAAGTGAGCAAAGGGATTCACAAATTGTGTATTTATTTGTTTTCATAGTTAAGTAGCTGAAGCTCAGAGGCTTTCAGCAACAAAGATAAAGTGTGGTTTTTTTTAGTTTTGTGAATGGATGATCACAAAGAAAAAGCATCTTTAAAAAGTTGGCAAACGCTGAAACGCACTGTGGTATGAAGCGCATTGCATATCCATAGCACTGAAGTATCAGTTTCCATTCCTGGGCTGAGATTTTTTCCCCGTGGTTGTATTGTTCTGATTTCACGTACACCAGAGTAACTGATTTTTTTTTTTTTTTCTTGTGGAGTTAACACCGAATAAAAATTTTAAAAAAGAGTTTGTTGTTTTTATTTCTCATAGCGAGGATTCTTTTGTAAAGAACTCCGGCTTCCTTCTACTCATGGGCATCAGTGGAAGAGCAAGTGCCCAGTTTACTGTTGTTACATTTGTTCTAGACGGAGGTCCTTTAGCACTCCCTGCAGGCACTGCTGAAAACGTGCAGCTTTGCTAATGAAGAAAGTGGATGGGGCCTACTGAGAAATGAGTGGGCCCTCCCCACCTCACCCCCAGCACACATGGGGGCTACTACCTGAGTCTGCAAAACACACAGCATTTTTGTCCATAGATGGTAGACAAAGCTCAATCGTTTCGTTTCCTTCTGGGGAAAAAAATAAATCTTTATATATGTTAATATGATTGATATTCATTGTGGGGGAAAAAAATCAGTGTGTTTTTAAAGAAGTATAGGGGAAAAGGAAAACTCATGTACTTCTGTCACTGTGAGACACTGACTGCTAACATTTGTGCAGAGCCCTTTCCAGGCATCTGAATGGTATATATGAATCATACACAGAGCAATTGACATCAGAGTGTACTATACTTGTTCTTCTATAACATCAGAAATAGGTTTCTACACAGGTGTCTTTTCATATCAGGAATTATAGAACTACGTAATTATTTTTACAGCTGTATTATGTAGATTTAACAGGTTCCTCATTGATAAAACAATTCTTTTTGGTTGTTTATTCAGCATCTGAATAATGTTTCTGTGGACATCTGTAAACATATATGAGGGGACTTTTAAAAGTTCATGGAAAATGGAATTAAAAGAAAAATCAAAAAATATAAACTTTATTTCTCAACATAAGCTCCATCGAGTTTAAGATACTTTTGTAAGCCGTAATACCATACTACCAACCATATAGTCTATCCCCAAAGAACTGAGGGTCCTGGAAATGGATCCATGTCAGTGCAGCCTCCACGTTGTTAATGAGGAAAAATGGGTGCCCTTGGTAGATTTTTAAGATTAGGAAACAAAAAATCAGCAGGAGCCAAATCAGGACTGTAAGGTGGATGCCTCGTGACTTCCCATCGAAACTCTTGGAAAGTTGCCCTCGTTTGATGGAGCAAGAGCACTGCCATGGTGGAAAAGGACTCTGGGAAACTTTCCCAGGCATTGTGCTGCTAGCTTTGGCTAACTTTCACAAAGCACTTGGAATAAGCAGGTGTTACCATTCTTTGGTCATCTAGAAAGTCACCACACACACGGTGCCTTGAGCATCCCAGAAAACTGTTGTCTGACCTCTGCTTTGGACCCGTCTGCATTTGCTGTGACGGCACCCCTCCCACATCTCGGGAGCCAGTGCTGTGATTGTGCTTTGTCTTCAGGATTGTGCTGGTAAAGCCGTGGTACATCTCCTGTTACAGTTCTCAGAGGAAATGCTTTAGGATCTTTATTTCTCTTGTTTCAAATTTCCCTTGAAAGCTCTGCTCCTGTCTCCAGCTGAGCGGGGTGCAGCGGTTTGAGAGCCATTGAGTGGCAAGTTTGCTCATCGATCATTTTTCAGTCAGATAGTGTAAGCCGAACCACCTGAGGTGTCTATGGTGTTGGCTGTTGTTTCTGCTGTTAATCATTGGTCCTCTGATTCAGGCAAGAATCAGATTAATTTTTATCTCACAAATTGATGAGGAGGTCTTATCTTCATCATTGTCTCGTCCTTCTTAAAACAAGTTACCCATTTGCAAACCTCTGATTTTGGTTGGGGGGCGAGGGCGTTGTCCCCGTACGTTTTTTGGTAAGAAATTGATTTTCACCATTCTTCCACCCAAGCGTCACCAGAACTTTGATGTCTGATCGTGCTTCCATTTTTAGCAGAATTCATGTCGCTCTGATAGGTGCTCTTTTCACTGTCATGCCCTTCTTAGTGCCTCAGACGAGATCTTGTCCAGACATGTTATAACAAGTTAGTACAAGTTTATTTTCCTGCAAGAAAATTTTGAACTTTGTGCATAGCGCTTTTTTGGAGACAGTCTCCCTCTGTCCCCCAGGCTGGAGTGCAGTAGCATGATCACTGTAATCTCAAACTTCCCTAATAGCTGAGACTAGAAGCACATGCCATCACGCCCAGTTCATTTTTAAACTTACTGTAGGATCAGAGTCTGCCTGTGTTGCCCAGGCTGCTCTCAGATGCTTGGCCTCAATCCATCCTTCCCACCTCAACCTCCTAAAGCACTGGGATTGTAGGACTGAGCCACTGCGGCTGTCAATAGCACAGGTCATAGCTGGCCCACCACCCCAATACCTTTTGTTTTTGAGACAGAAATTCACTCTCGTTGCCCAGGCTGGAGTGCAGTGGCGTGCTCTCAGCTTATCCTAACCTCTGCCTCTTACTTAGGTTCAAGTGATTCTCCTGCCTCAGCCTCCTGAGTAGCTGGGATTACAGGCATGTGCCACCACACCTGGCTAATTTTGTATTTTTAGTAGAGATGGGTTTTCTCCATGTTGGTCAGGCTGGTCTTGAACTGCCAACCTCAGGTGATCCGCCCACCTTGGCCTCCCAAAGTGCTGGGATCACACCACCGCACCCAGCTCCCAATACCATTTTTAAAGCCCTTACCCACTAATTTGAAGGAGTGCAGTGGTGTGATCTTGACTCACTGCAGCCTCCATCTCCTGGAGCTCAAGCTGTCCTCCCATTTCAGAAGAGGAAATCTGACATCACAAACTCCACGGGGTGTGATGAACAACCCCGGGTGTTTTTAGAACGACCCTGGGGCGGAGTGTAAAGGCCTCTATGCCTGTTTCACTTAAAGTGCTCTGGCCTTTGTCCATGTGACCGCTGCTGCTGCTGCTGCAGTACAGATGCCACCCTGGCAGGTTTGCTACACATGCCATGAGTGGCTATGGCAGTGCCCAGGAGGCCTGCATCTACCAGCAGTCCAGGAACAGAAAGGAAGCTCCTGCCCCTGGTTCCTCTTAAAAGCAGCCAGTGAGATGGCGTCACAAGCTGAGCACTGCTGTGAACAGATTGGGAAATCAGCTGCTGTTTCAGAGCCCACTGCTAGTCTTACGTCACTGTGTGTTTAATTTCATTTTCAGGGACAGTTGCCTTAATGGTCAAGCTGGTACTGACGCTGTCCCCAAACCAACGTTTGGTTGGTGTTGGCATTGTCTGTGCTAATCATCCTAACGGCCGATACTGAGGGCCTACTGGCTGCCATGCATTCTAAGTACTCTGAGTGTTAACTAGCCACCCTGTGAGGCAGCTACAGCTGCCCAATTTTATAGATGAGGAAACTGAGGCACAGTGGGGCATTAGGCACTTGCAGTCTCATACCTGGTGGGTGCTGGAGCCCGGATTCACCTTGGGCACTGACTACAGAGTCCATTTAACACTGAAACCTCCATCTCACGAAATCCCACTAATTGTAAATTACGTATTATCGCTGGGCACGGTGGCTCATGCCTGTAATTCCAGCAATTTGAGAGGCCAAGAGGGGCGGATCACCTGAGGTCAGGAGTTTGAGACCAACCTGGCCAACATGGTGAAACCCCCATCTCCACTAAAAATACAAAAATCAGCCGGACATAATGGCTGTTGCCTATAATCCCAGCTACTCGGGAGGCTGAGGCAGGAGAATCACATGAACCTGGGAGGTGGAGGTTTCAGTAAGCCAAGATTGTGTCATTGCACTCCAGCCTGGGCAACAAGAGCGAAACTCTGTCTCAAAAAAAATAAACAAATAAATAAATTAGCCAGGCATAATGGTGAGCGCCTGTAATCCCAGCTACTTTGGGAGGCTGAGGCAGGAGAATCGCTTGAACCCAGGAGGCGGAGGTTGTGGTGATCTTGAGATTGCGCCTCTGCACTCCAGCCCGAGCAACAGAGCAAGACTCCATCTCAAAAAAAACCCAGTTATGTATTATCTGGGTACTTGAGGGAGTCCTGCTGTGTCAGCCCTGGCCGTGTACCCTTGGGCGAGTTACTCAGTCGGGCACCTTGGTATCTTTAGATGTAAATGGAGATAACTATTGGACCGTTATCCTAAGAGCTGGTTGTGAACATGAAATAGTCCATCTGCATACATGCTAGAGTGCAAACCAAACGTACCCGAGACGTTTGGTACGTACCTGAGATCTCCATCAACTGAGAGTTGTATTTTGCTAAGGTTAAGGACACACCCGAGAGGTCTGTGCCTTTCTCCAAAGATGATCTTGAGGGCGTCAGTCTTTAAAGGGGAAAAGCGGGCTGGAGGAGACAGATGGGGAGGGTGTGGTCACATGACTGAATGTTGGGTGAGAAAAGGCGCAGTTAGGGGAGTAGTCAGTCAGATGCCAGTACTCAGCAAATCCTCACTTTACAGAAGATGCAGTGAACATAGAGTAGCTGCCTGTGGAGATAGCTGGCTTTTTTTTTTTTTTTTTTTTTTGACAGGATCTGACGCTTACCCAGGATGGAGTGCAGTGGTGTGATCTTGATCTTGGCTCACTGCAGGCCTCAGCCTCCCAAGTAGCTGGGACCACAGGTGTGCGCCATCACACCTGGCTAATTTTTGTATTTTTTTGTAGAGACAGGGTTTCACCACATTGCCCAGGCTGGTCTTGAACTTCTGGGCTCAAGCGATGCTTCCGCTTCGGCCTCTCAAAGTGCTGGGATTACAGGCGCGAGCCACTGTGCCTGGCCTGTCTGGCCCTTTAGCTATCTGCTGAGGAACATAAGGAAACGCAGCGTCTTGCATGCCAACCTTCTCAGCTTTTTCCTTTTAGCACAGTGAATTATGGTCCCAAGTTTTTATTTTCCTTTCACACTGGACACACAAAAAAGCAAAAACAGAAATGCAGAGAAGCTGCAGCACCAAGCCCAGAACGAAGGGGAAAAATCACACCTTTGCAGGCTGCCGCTCACTTCCTGCCCCTCCCCTGTGCTATCAAAGCGCTTTACAGGCCCTCGTTGGGTCTGTAGCTCCAGGCCTGCGAGGTCAGTGGAGCCGTCCGCCCGGGTCAACAGGGGTCGGCAGGGGTCAGGCCCCGCAGAGGCCATTCATCCGAGTGCCGACCACAGTGCTGTCACCATCTCAATCTGAAGGGAGATCACATTATCCCTTCGAGACAGGAAACCAACTCCTTCGGCTGTCCCTGGCTCCCAGTGGTGGCTGAGCCAGAGAGCAGGCGCCAAGGCAGCAGCAGAGCCAAGTATGCCCACCGTGGCCGAGGGCGCTGGCTGCCATGCCCATCAGGGAAGATGGTGGTGTGAGGGTCCTGGCCTTGTGGTGAGGGGGCAGGCACACGGTCTGCCACTTCTATCACAGTCTAGAGGTGGGGAAGACCCCACCCTCTGGCCCTGTCACAGCGGGGACAGTGACCCTTCCCTTCCAGGTGAGGCCACATTTTGAGGCTGACGAGCACATGAAAGATTGGTCCTCGGCAGTGCTAAGGCCAGGAGCCCCTGATATGTGAGTTTGTGTGGAATGTTGCCCCTGAGGAGGGGTGACAGGAAGAGCCCCCGCCTCATGAGCTGTGACCCTAAGCCACTAGCTCTCTTAACTGTGAGATGGGGACCCTCCTGTCTCTCAGGGCTAGGGGAGAACCGGCAGGCAAAGCGTCTGCCCATCTCCCTGAATTGAATACAGGCTCCCTCCCAGGGTTGTCTTGCCATCGCCACATGGTCCCTCCCAGCCCTCACAGTGGCCACCAGCAGTGCTGTCCCTCCTGCCCGGGGACCTAGAGGGAAGAAAAAGACATGAGTCCTGGGACTGGGCAGGGTGACAGGTCAGTCCCCGCTCCAGGAGCTCCTGGGGCCCTCGGATGTACCCTGCTCTGACCGAGCTGCTATGGGTAGAGCAGATCTACGTCCGGCCCATCATCTCTGGGCCCTTCCCAGCAATCCCAGGGTGTCTGTCACCAAGGCTCAGAGGCCACAGGCCTGGCCCAGGAGCACCTGGCGGAGGTGGTGAGCCAGGGTCCGATGGCTCATCCGATGCCCAAGAGCGGTGCTGAATTCACACTCTGTGGAGTGGCCTCCACAGACCAGCGTGTGCCCCCGCCATCTCTGCCCCTCCCAGTTGGCCAAGTCCCACACCTTCAAGCCCTCAGACGGGAGTTGGAAGCCACCAAAGAACTGAAGTCTGGGAACTCCCCTTGGGGCTCTCAGGATTCACCCTCGCGTGTGGCTGGGCACAGGCCTGTCCTCCGGGAGGCTGCAGGCTGGGACCCGAGGGGGACAGCACAGGCTACCTGCACTTTGTGCATAAAGCCAGGAGCATTCTTCAGTGAAGAGGAGGCAGCATTGCGAGAACCCTGGACTGGGCACTATGACCGCAGACTCAAGGCCGGGGTGCCCCAGGGCTCACTGGGGGCTTTAGGGAGCTCTGACTCTCTCCCGGGCCTGCCTGTCAGCTGCCATGCAGCGAGCAGCCAGACCCTCTGGGGCCTGAGGACACCGTTTGTGGCTCTACTCTAGATCCAGTTCCCGGGGATTGCAAATGTCAAACATAACCACTTTGACCTCCCACAAACTGCCAGCTGCGACCCCCTGATAACAGAAGTGACCATGCTCGCTGGAGCTCCCACCCTGGACTGCCTGGCACATGCCCGGCTTTACCCGGGCTACCTCTGCTCAGGCCTTACCACCACCCTGGAGTGATGGATGGGGGAATTGCTCAGACAGACTAGGGACTCCACCAGTGACAAAACGAATTTGCAGGCCCTGGCTCTTAGCTAGAGCTGGTTGCCGCCTGCATGCCCTCACTGATGGTGGTGCCACACCCCTTGCCTGGGGGTCCTGCTGCAGCCCTTGCTGCTGCATAAGGCCTTACCAGGGATGCAGGGTGAGCCTGGCCCCTCTCTGCCATAACACACAGGTGTTCTGCAGACACCTCAAGGGAGCCTTTGTTGCCCACTTCCCTGCTTCTCCCCAGCTCTCCACCCACCTTGCTGCCGCCTCTTCCCAAGCTGGTGAGGAACTGGAGAGCCTGGGCCTCTGGGTGACTGATTTCCTCCGACAGATGGGCAGATGGGTTCCCGCTTCTTCCCAGGGTTGGTGGCATCATGCAGTGGAACAGGAGGCCTCGTTTTCCCACTGACCCGTGCTTTGACCTTCCAAAGACGACAACAGTGTGAACAGGGACAGGTTGGGGTCGTTTGTGATACGGTTTGGCCCTGTGACCCCACCCAAATCTCATGTTGAATTGTGATTCCCGGTGTTGGATGTGGGGCCTGGTGGGAGGTGACTGGGCCTGGGGGGTGGTTTCCAGTGGTTTAGCACCATCCCCCTATTCTGGTTGTTTGAAAGTGTATAGCACCTCCCCCTTTCCTGTCTCTCCTGCTGGCCATGTGAAGACATGTCTGCTTCCCCTTCACCTTCTGCCATGATTGGAAGTTTCCTGAGGCCTCCCCAGCCATGCTTCCTGTACAGCCTGCAGCACTGTGAGCCAATTAAACCTCTCTTCTTTTCAGAAATTGTCCAGTCCCGGTTATGTCTTTATAGCAGTGTGAGAATGGACAAATACAGGTGTCTTCATGTTGGTATTAACCTGCTAATTAGGAAGAAAAAGAAGTCTCTGGGTCTTGGTCTCCTCAACAGCAAAATTTGTGGGTGGGCCACTGCCACTTCAGAGAGCCCTCCCTCAGCAAAGACAAAACAAAAGCTCATGGGTGGTTTCTGGGCTGGGGCACTGGGCCTGGCAACTGGTGGCATCCAGTGTTTGTGGAACAAATGTCGCTGGTACCTACGGATGCCCTGGGACCCCTCTACTCCTCTTTCATTCAAACAATGAGGGGAAGCCCCCCAATTTCAAGAGAGTGCCACCCTATATTAGGCCATTCTCACACTACTGTAAAGAAATACCTAAGACTGGGTAATTTAAAAAGAAAAGAGGCTTAATTGGCTCACAGTTCCACTGGCTGTACAGGAAGCATGATGCCGGCATCTGCTTGGCTTTTGGGAAGGCCTCAGGAAGCTACCAATCATGGCAGAAGGGGAAGGGGAAGCAGACGTGGCCGGAGCAGGAGGAGGGGGACAGGGGATGTGCCACACGCTTTTAAACATCCAGTGGTCACTGGAACTCACTATTGCAAGGACAGCAGCAAGCCCTGAGGGACCCACCTCCATGATCCAAACACCTCCCATTAGGCCCCACCTCCAAGATTGGGGATTACAGTTCAGCAAGAGATTTGGGCAGGAACAAATATCCAAACTGTATCATAGTCCAGAGGTTGTGTTACTAAGGTTTGCTTTCAGTTTGCTGAGTAGGCAGCAAGGAATTTCATGGCTCAGTTTGAAAGTATTTAGAAGAATGGGATAGTCACCGTAGCAGCTCTCCAGGGATAGGCCCTAAGCTGCTGCAAACAGGGTTTGGAAACTTTCCTTTCTTCAACAACGTGCATCAGAGACCTCCTGTGTACCAGGCCCTAAACCTGATGCTGGTGGTACAGTTCCTGAATCAGCCACCCTCCCTTGGCTCTGGTTCTCTGGCAGTGATGACATCACATCACACGTTCCTCTTGAACCTCTCCTAGATAAACTTCTGAGGGCCTCTCCAGCCTGCTGCTGCACGCCCTTTCTGAACTTTTCAGGAGTTTGAAGGATCTGGGTTGAAGTCCCACTGTCTTCATGAGCAGAGGTGTCATTATCTTGCCCCCAAATTCCCCAGCCTGGCAGCCCCCCAGGAACCTCATGAAGTCATCGGGCTGGTTGTGCAGAGCGAAGCATGCTGGTCCCAGCTCTGTTGTGACCAGCAGCGTGGGACAGGGTGGCCACGGAGGGAGGCACAGTCAGGGTTTATACACTCAGGGGGTGCAGCCCTTCCTGTGAATAAGTTACGCGTTTCATCTGGAGGAGACGCAGCACCTGACTCTGTAGATTGGCCGCTGGCAGTGTGGTTTCCTTCTGGACAGTGTCCAGCTCTTCAGCAAGTGGCTGCAGATCAAAGAAAGCAGCGGAAACCTCTGTGGGGCACAGCCTCCCTGGGACTGCGAGGCCGAACACTGTGGAGGAGCCCTGGCCGACAAAGAAATGCACCTCTCCCCTTTTCCAGGGTCAAGCCCACTCCCAGCCCTGTGGGAGGAGGGAGCAGGAAGAACCCAGGGTGTGGGGCCAGAGTGCCTGGCTCTAATTAATCCTGTTTCCCTGTGTGGCCTTTGGCAGGTCTTTTACCCTCTCTAAGCCACAGTTTTCTCCTCTGCAAAATTGGAGTTTTACCACCAGGAGTGACAATTTCTCCCTCAGTGCCCCCTAAAATCAGCTGCTCAAGCCATAGCAAAAGTATCTAGTGGTTTATCAGAACATGGACCTCAGTGTCGCAGCTGGTTCTGGGTGGGGTGGGTATGATGATGTGGGAAGAGATGAGAACAGAGGGATGGCAGGGGCACCGTGAATGCTTCCTGGGGGAATCTGGTTTCACCCTGGAGGCAGCAGCGGTCACAAAAAGGTGGTGAGCAGGGACACCATTAGTGTCCTGGACAAGCAGTTAGGGATTGTAGAATCTGCTGGTGCCCTCTGGGCGCCGAGGCTCACACTGGTAATCCCAGTACTTTGGGAGGCTGAGGCAGGAGGATCACTCGAGCCCACAAGTTGGAGACCAGCCTGGGTAATATGTCGAAGCCCCATCTCTACAAAAAATACAAAAACTTGGCTAGGCATGGTGGCACGTCCCTGTAGTCCCAGCTATGTGGAAGGCTGAAGTGGGAGGATCATCTGAGCCTAGAAAGTCAAGGCTGCAGTGAGCCGTGAGACCCTGCACTCCAGCTTGAGGGACAGAGTGAGACCCTGTCTCTAAATAAATTTTTAAAAATTAAAAAAATAGTGATAAAAAAATACTGCCTGTTGAACAGGTCTGGGGAAAAATTCCACTGATACACAGCAGAGAATCTTCTAGAACTTCTGTAGCTTTTAAAAGAAGATCACCATGGTGTTTTCTCCCTTCTCACAGTTGGATGAGCTCAGTGTATGAATGTGAACCCAGCACCAGGCTGGTGACCAGGCCTGGGCTTGGCCTGGTGCGGGGAGGGGTGAGCTGGGGTCCCACGCAGGCCACTGCCCTCCTCTGACCTGAGTCTCCTCTTCTGGAGGAAATGGAGATCACCCGCCCCACCTCCAACGTGGCAGTGAGTTTGGTTATTCATTCATGGAAGGGAAGGCCCTTTGTAACTGTACACGAGGAATTAGCAAAGTCATCATTGCAGTCCCTTGAAAAAAATAACAGGTCTCACCATTGTGCAGCCCTGATAGAAACCAAGCACAGCGTGAGCGCTTTGGAACCAGGTTTAACAAACTGTAAGGAGACGCTGTTAGAGAAACACTGGGCTCGCAGAGGACACTGAGGAATTGTCGGTGTTATTAGATGTGCTGACAGTATCATAATTATGCTTCAAAAAAAGTCTTACTTTTTTTTTTGAGACAGAGTTTCACTCTTGTTGCCCAGTCTGCACTGGTGTGATCTCAGCTCACCGCAACCTCCGCCTCCTGGGTTCAAGCGATCCTCCTGCCTCAGCCTCCTGAGTAACTGGGATTATAGGCATGTGCCACCACGCCCGGCTAAGTTTTTGTATTTTTAGTAGAAACGGGGTTTCTCCATGTTGGTCAGGCTGGTCTCGAACTCCCAACCTCACGTGATCCACCCGCCTCAGCCTCCCAAAGTGCTGGGATTACAGGCGTGAACCATCGCATCCATCCTAAAAGTCTTACTTCTAGAGGCATGTATAGAAGAAGCTGAAGTATCTTCATATGAACTGACATATCTGAGCTATACTCTAAAGGAATCCAGGAAAATGTACGATAGGAAGAACACGGGGAGGGAAGAAGGGCAGAATATTGCTCACTGTTGAGGTAGGCCTCAGGGGTTCATTACGCTGCTCTCTCTACTTCGTACATATTTGACAGTTTCCATAATAAAAGTTGTTTTAAAAGAGTTTTTAGGCCGGGCGTGGTGGCTCACGTCTGTAATCCCAGCACTTTGGGAGGCCGAGGTGGGTGGATCATGAGGTCAAGAGATTGAGACCATCCTGACTAACATGGTGAAACCCCATCTCTACTAAAATTACAAAAATTAGCCAGATGTGACAGACGCCTATAATCCCAGCTACTCAGGAGGTTGAGGCAGGAGAAGCACTTGAAACCAGGAGGCAGAGGTTGCAGTGACCCGAGATCGTGCCACTGCACTCCAGCCTGGTGACAGAGCAAGACTCTGTCTCCAAAAAAAAAAACACCAAAAAAACATTTTTTAAAATGGATTTGGAAGTCTAAGGCTGGAGGATCTCTTGAGGCTAGAAGTTTAAGACCAGCCTGGGTAACATAGTAAGACTCCCATCTCTACAAAAAAAAAAAGAAAAAGAAAAAATTAGGTGGGTATGGTGGCTCAGAGGCTGAGGTGGGAAGATCGCTTGAGCCCAGGGGTTCAAGGCTTCAGTGAGCTGTGATTGCAACACTGCACTCCAGTCTGGGTGACAGAGCAAAACCTTGTCTTTAAAAAAAAAAAAGAAAGGAAGGAAGGAAGGAAGGAAGGGAGGGAGGAAGGGAAGGAAAAGAAAGGAGGAGGGCCGGGTGTGGTGGCTCACGCCTGGAATCCCAGCACTTTGGGAGGTCGAGGCAGGTGCATTATGAGGTCAAGAGATCAAGACCATCTTGGCCAACAGGGTGAAACCTCGTCTCTACTAAAAATACAAAATTAGCTGGGTGTGGTGGTGGGCGCCTGTAATCCCAGCTACTCAGGAGGCTGAGGCAGGAGAATCGCTTGAGCCTGGGAGGTGGAGGTTGCAGTGAGCCAAGATCACGCCACTGTACTCCAGCATGGGTGGCAGAGCAAGACTCCATCTCAAAAAAAAGAAAAAAAAAAAAAAGAAAGAAAGACAAGAAAAGAAAAAGGGTTTTTTAAATGTTAGAGACGGGGATAGCTTTCCGGCCAGCAATGGAGCATACTTCTGAAGACCCCAAGTAGAATCAAAAGGAAAAGTTGCAGCAGATGCTAGGATCCATTCTCACCCCTCACAGCCTGGTGGCCATCTAGGGGAGGGAGGAGGAGACAGGGACATTGCTGGTACCCACTGCCTGGGAAGCCCCGGTGAGTTCTCAAGGAGCCCACAGCAATCCTCAGGCTGCCGGGCACACAGGGCAACCCCTCTCCCAGAGGCCGAGGGACAGGGAAGGGTTCTCCATCAGTACTTTCCAAAAACAGGCCACCCGTTTCAGGGAGAGTGTAAACTCAGTGTCCACGACGCTCCCAGGGTTGCTGGAAACCCTGCTGAACTTACTAGCTGGGCAGGTGTGGTAGAGGCGCTCTACCATCCTTTCAGAGCTTGGGCCTCCCACCAGCCCTGAGCTCCTGCAGAGAAGGAGCTGAGAGATCCCCAGATCTGCACAGGCCTCCTCTTGCCACCACGGCCTGGGCAACAGAGCAAGACTCCATAAAAAAAGAAAAAGGCCAGGCACCATGGCTCATACCTTAATCTCAGCCCTTTGGAAAGGCAAGACTGGCGGATCACCTGAGGTCAGGAGTTTGAGACCAGCCGGAGCAACATGGTGAAACTCCAGCTCTACTAAAAACACAAAAAAATTAGCTGAGCGTGATGGCAGGTGCCTGTAGTCCCAGCTGTTTGGGAGGCTGTGGCAGGAGAATTGCTTGAACCAAGGAGGTGGAGTTTGTAGTGAGCCAAGATCGTGCCATTGAAGACTCTGTCTCAAAAACAAAAAAAAAGAATCACGAGGTTTCCCTTGAAGGGTTTTCCTTGCCGTGGTATTCAAGAACATTCCAGGAGGCAGGCAGACTCCTTCCTCTAAAGATGCCTCATTGAGAAGCTAGACAGTTACATGCTTGGTACAACAGGCTGAGCCCCCACTGCTGCCACTCACAAGAGCTCTGGGCATTTGGAAACTGGAATTCCCGAGTTTTCAAGGCACTCAGCCGTTCTCAGCCATGCAATCAGGAGGATCTTTGCAAAATGCAGATCTGATCTCAGGCCCTCGCATCTACGTCCACCTCAGCTCCCAGCAGCTGGGTCCTCCCCAGTGTCACTCCCTCCTGCTGCTGTGGCCTGAATATCCAATACCCTCCCAACCCTGCAAATTTACATGTTGAAATCCTAACCTCAATGTGCTAGTGTTAGGAGATGGGGCTCTGGGGAGTTGCTGAGGTCATAAGCGTGGATTAGTGTCCTCATACACGAGACTCCAGACAGGCCCCTCACCCGCCACCATGTGAGGACAGAATGAGATGGCGCTGTCTAGGAACCAGGAAGTGGACCCTCACCAGACGCTGAATCTGCTGGTACTTTGATCTTCGACTTCCAGGCTCCAGAACAGTGAAAATAAATTGTAGCTGTTGATAAGCTCCGCAGTGTGCAGTATTGTGTGACAGCAGCCCGAGTGGACTGAGACACACCAGCACCACAGGGCCTTTGCACACCATGTTGTAGCTGCCAAGGGTGTCTTTCTTCTCCAATTCCCCTGACTAACGCCAACCAGGCTTCAGGTCTCAGCTTCCCTCATGAGGCCAGTATATTAGTCTGCTATCACACTGCTAATAAAGACATGCCTGAGACTGGGTAATTTATAAACGAAAGAGGTTTAACTGACTCATAGTTCAGCATGACTTGGGAGGCCTCAGGAAACTTACAATCATGGCAGAAGTGGAAGCAAACACGTCCTTCTTCACATGGCGGCCGCGAGGAGAAGTAGAATGAACAAAAGTGGGGAAACGCCCTTATAAAACCATCAGATCTCACCGGGCGCCGTGGCTCATGCCTGTAATCCCAGCACTTTGGGAAGCCGAGGTGGGTGGATCATCTGAGGTCAGGAGTTCAAGACCAGCCTGGCCAACATGTTGAAATCCCATCTCTACTAAAAATACAAAAATTATCTGGGTGTAGTGGCGGGCACCTGCAGTCCCAGCTACCCAGGAGGCTGAGGCAGAAGAATCATTTGAACCCGGGAGGCAGAGGTTGCAGTGAGCCAAGATCATGCCACTGCACTCCAGCCTGGGCAATAGAGCAAGACTCCGTCTCAAAGAAATAAATAAAATAAAATAAATAACCATCAGATCTCATGAGAACCCACTATCATAAGAACAGCACGAGGGTAACTACCCCCCTGATTCCATTACTTCCCACCAGTCCCTCCCATGACACATGGGGATTATGGGAACTACAATTCAAGATGAGATTTGGGTGGGGACACAGCCAAACTCCATCAGCCAACCATCTCTCATGTCCCAGGATATGTTTCTATGACATCTGTCACAGCTGCAGTATCTCTCTGAGTCATGTGAATGTTTGATCATCACCTCCTTTTCTCCCTGAGACCACGGACTTCCACCAGGGTGGGACTCCACCTGCACTTGCTCTCCTTGTGTGCAGCCCTGGGAACTTGTGAATGGGTGAACGTGTTCTCCCTGCAAACCTGGTATTCTGTTCTCCTAGACCACCTTGTTTTAATAAAATTGTTTGATTGTAAAGGATATAATAAGATGACAGAAGATTTGAAAATTAACAAAAAGTGTAAAGCACACATGCTAAAAACTCGACTACAGGCTGTCTTCTGTGGACATTTTTCATAATTGACAGCATTCCTTGGGTTTGATTTTACATCTTACTCTATGAGTGAGAAGTTCACATAGCTAACCAACTCAGGGCTGGGCACGGTGGCTCACGCCTGTAATCCCAGCACTTTGGGAGGCCGAGGCGGGCAGATCCCGAGGTCAAGAGATCGAGACCATCCTGACCAACATGGTGAAACCCCGTCTCTACTAAAAAATACAAAAATTAGCTGGGCGTGGTGGTGCATGCCTGTAGTCCCAGCTACACGGGAGGCTGAGGCAGGAGAATTGCTTGAGCCCAGGAGGCGGAGATTGCAGTGAGCCGAGATTGCACCACTGCACTCCAGCCTGGCCCCTGGCAACAGAACGAGACTCTGTCTCAAAAAAAATAAAAAAATAAAAAGAAAGAAAAAAAAACAACTCATGCCATTCATGCCATTAAGATATTCTAAAATCTTGGCCCGACGCAGTGGCTTACGTCTATAATCCCAGCATTTTGGGAGGTCAAGGTGGGCAGATCACTTGAGATCAGGAGTTCAAAAGCAGCCCAGCTAATATGGAAAAACTCCATCTCTACTGAAAATACAAAAATTAGCCAAGCATGGTGGCACACGCCTGTAATCCCAGCTATTTGGGAGGCTCAGGCAAGAGAATTGCTTGAACCTGGGAGGTGGAGGCTGCAGCGAGCTGAGACAGCCACTGCACTCCAGCCTGGGCGATGGAGTGAGACTCTGTCTCAAAAAAATAAAAAAATTAGGCCGGGTGTGGTGGCTCACACCTATAATCCCAGCACTTTGGGAGGCTGAGGCAGGCAGATCACTTGAGGTCAGAAGTTCAAGACCAGCCTGCCTGACATGGCAAAACCCTGTCTATACTAAAAATACAAAAAATTAGCCGGGTGTGGTGGCAGGCACCTGTAACCCCAGCTACTCGGGAGGCTGAGGCAGGAGAATTGCCTGAACCTGGGAGGCGGAGGTTGCAGTGAGCCAAGATCACACCACTGCACTCCAGCCTGGACAGCAAGAGCAAGACTCTATCTCAAAAAAAAAAAAAAAAAAAAAAAAAGTTAAATAATTAAATAATAAAATCTCTCACCTAAAGGACGCTTCATGTCACGAGGCAGGGTTGGCGCCTGGCCATGCCTTTCCTGGACATTGCAGCTATTTCCCGTTAAGCTAAATAGCCAGAATCATTTATGCATAAACAAATGCTTGCCAACCACATCAGCCAGATGAGGCGGCTTCCTGGAGGAAACAGGCACATTCAAGAGCCTCTGCTTTTTGCCACAGCATGGAACAGGTTGTAGGAGAGGTTCCCAGCGGGTCCTGGGTGGGAGCGAATAAAGGCGGGTTCCTGTCTTGGCCTTACTCTTCCCTCACCCTGTAACTTCGTCTTCCTTGGGCCTGTTTCTCCATCTGGAAAGCGAGGAGTTGGCCATGGGACAGCTGTAAATTAACACACCTACAAAGACTCTCGTCCTCATCACAAAGCAGGCGCTACCTGTCCTAGCTGGCTACTCAACACTCCATGTTATTCTGTCGCGTTTAACTTCCACTTAATCCTGTGAGCATTCTCTCTCTTGCTCACTTTATTTTTTTAAGACAGGGTCTGGCTCTGTCACCCAGGCTGGAGTGCAGTGGCACAATCACAGCTCATTGCAGCCTTGAACTCCAGGGCTCAACACAGTCCTCCCATGTCAGCCTCACCAGTAGCTGAGATAACAGGCGTGCACCACCATGCCTGGTTAATTTTTTTTTTTTTTTTAGAGATGGAGTCTCCCTTTGTTGTCCAGGCTGCTCTTAAACTCCTGGGGCAATTCTCTCACCTCGGCCTCCAGAGTGCTGGGATTACAGGTGTGAGCCACCATGCCTGGCCTATGGATTTTTTTTCTCTTTTTCTTTTCTTTTTTTAAGATAGAGTCTTGCTCTGTCGCCTACGATGGGGTGCAGTGACACAACCTGGGCTCACCACAACCTCTGCCATTGGGGTTCAAATGATTCTTGTGCCTCAGCCTCCAGAGTAGCTGGGACTACAGGCAAGTGCCACCATGCCCGGCTAATTTTTGTATTTTTAGTAGAGATGGGGTTTCACCATGTTGGCCAGGCTGGTCTTGAACTCCTGACCTCATGATCTGCCCACCTCGCCCTCCCGAAGTGCTGGGATGACAGGCATGCGCCACCGCGCCCGGCCGGGAATGCTTTTTAAGCTGATTTTCAGAGATGAGGAACTGCTCAGAGCGGTGGCTTGCACCACTCATAAGCCACAGATGGGGAAGCTCTAAAGTTCCAACTCCTGATATGCATAACGTGGAGAAAAAAAACGGCTGAAAGGAAATCTACCCAGATTTCAGTGGGTACTTCCAGAAAGCAGTAGCGCAAGTACAATGTGTTTTTTTCTTTGGATACATCTGAATTTGCCATTTCTGTTGCTGTTTTTGAGACAGGGTCTTGCTCTGTTGTCCAGGCTGGAGTGCAGTGGTGCGACCTCGGCTCACCGCAACCTCTGCCTCCCAGGGCTCAAGTCATCCTCCCGTTAGCCCCCCAAGCAGCTGGGACTACAGGCATGTAACACCATACCTGGTTAATTTTTTCTATTTCTGGTATTTTGGAGAGCTAAGGTGAGGGGGCTTGGCCCTCCGTTTTAAAAAAATGCTGTGGGCCAGGCATGGCGGTTCAGACCTGTAATTCCAGCACTTTGAGAGATGGAGGTAGGCGGACTGCTGGAGTCTAGGAGTTTGAGACCAGTCTGGGCAACATAGTGAGACCCGCCTCTACAAAAAAAAACAAAATTAGCTGGGTGTGGCGGCATGCACCCGAAGTAGACAGAGGTCTCGCCATCCTGCCCAGGCTGGTCTCCAACTCCTGAGCTCAAGCAGTCCCCCCGCCTCGGCCTCCCCAAGTGCTGGGATTACGGCCGTGAGCCTCTGTGCCCAGGCCGGCCCACACCCAGATTTTTTACAAATGGGTATGAATTACTTTAATGTGGAAAAAAAAAATAAGTGTTGTTTTTCAAAAATAAGATACCTGTTGGTACATCTGACTCCCCTGTAAACTGAGAATGCCTGGGTTTCTTTTCTGTTTGTTTGTTTGTTTGTTTTTAGAGACAGGGTCTTGCCCTGTCGCCCAGGCTGGAGCACGGTGGTGTGATCATAGCTCGCTTTAACCTTGAACTCTTGGGCACACGAAATCCTCCCACTTCAGCCTCTAAGTAGCTGGGACTACAGATGTGTGCCACCAGTCCTGGCTAATTGTTTTCTTAATTATCATTATTTTTGGTAAAGACAGAGTCTTGCCATGTTGCCTGGGTTGGTTTTGAACCCCTGGGCTCAAGCGATCCTCCCCCCTCAGCCTGCCAAAGTGCTAGGATTACAAGCCTGAGGCCCTGTGCCTGGCCTGAGGAGGATTCGTTTCTGAGTCACTTCTGAGTCACACGAGATACTGTGGTAAGTATTTGAGTAATAATAAAGGCAAAATTGTTTAACCTGTGAAAAGCACACAAAGAGCAAAGCCCCTGCCATAAACCAGTTCATGAGGGGCCCACACTAGCTGGGCCCTGGGACGGCCCTAGGTCCAACACAGCCCACTTCCAAGCATCACAGGGACATGGCGACGCTGGACTGGGCACGTATAGCTGCCACTTCTGGGCAGCAGTCTGCCACTCTGTGACTATGTGACCTGTGCAAGGTGGCAGGTCCCCCAGATCACAGCTGCCTCTTCTGTAAAGCAGTGATATACCCATCAATCAAGGAGCTAGCATCTCTCACAGAGTGGCTGCTGTCCCTGCCTTCAAGATCCTCTCCATCTCCTGGGGTGACAGCTGGGTAACAGGTGGATGGGGAGCTGTGGCAGGCTTGATGGCTTCAGTGTCCCCATTGAGAGAGACAGCTCAGTCCACCCTGCCAAAATAGGGACCCGATCTGGTGCCCTTAGAACCTACCTGATGACCTCCTCTGGGAGGTGCCACAAGTCCCTGTCCCACACGAAGACCCCCATCCTGCCACTGCCCGAGCCAACTCCAGCCTCTTCTTTCCAGAAACCGCATCTCCCAATTCCTTCTGAGAGCTTGGGGAGGTGGCAATGGTTATCCCCATTTTACAGATGAGGAAATTGAGGCTTAGAGGCAAAGTTAAGATGAGCCAATGGGCTGGGCATAGTGGCTGATGCCTGTTATCCCAGCACTTTGGTTGGCTGAGGCTGGTGGATCACTTGAGATCATGAGTTCAAGACCAGCCTGGCCAACATGGTGAAACCCCGTCTCTACTAAAAATACAAAAATTAGCTGGATGTGGTGGTGAGCACCTGTATTCCCAGCTACTCAGGAGGCTGAGGCAGGAGAATCACCTGAACTCAGGAGGTAGCAGTGGGCGAGTGAAGATCACGCCACTGCACTCCAGCCTGGGTGACAGAGTGAAACTCCATCAAGCCAAGGTGGGGGTGTGTGGCCCAAACCCTACCCCATGCTGGGGGGAGCCAAGGTGAGGGAGTCTGGCCCTCCATTATAAAAATGGTGTGGGCCAGGCATGGCGGCTCACACCTGTAATTCCAGCACTTTGGGAGACAGAGGTAGGAGGAGTGCTTGAGCCTAGAAGTTTGAGACCAGCTTGGGCAACATAGTGAGACCCCATCTCTACAAAGAAAAAAAAAATGAAGCTGGGCACGGTGGCTTGCACCTGTGGTCCCAGCTATTTGGGAGGCCGAGGTGGGAGAATCACTTGAGCCTGGAGGTTGCTGCAGTGAGCTGCGATGGCCCCACTGCACTGGGGCCTGGACAACAGGAAAAACATAGTGCTGTGACAAGGGGTGGGAAGCAGTGTAGACCGGCGTGTGTAGACCACTCTTTCTGGAATCTTGACAGCATGGGGCTGGAGAGAAGCTGGGGCAGCTGGCAGGGAATAAGCCTGGAGGGGTTTTCTCCTCCAGGCATGAGCGGCTGAGCCTGATTCGAGGCTGAGGGCAGATGCTGGTGATGAGGAGGGGCCCGCGCTTCTGGGGCAGGGTGGGGAGGCTGGGTCGGCCGTGGGTGCGAGGAGCCTGCAGTCCCCTGTGCCTCCAGGGAAGGGGCTTGGTGGACCCTGAGGGCGGTGAGGTGAGTGGCTCCTTCTTTCTCTGCCCTGAACCCCAGGCCCACCTTTTCTGGGTTTCCACTCTGGGGAGGATGATTCCATGCTTGTTGGGGGAAGCCAGGATCTTCCAGGAGGGCCGGACCCCCGGGGCTGGGAACATCTGGAGGCGAGATCCTGTAACCCGGACCGCCAGCCTCCGCCTGTCCTGAGCGCCCATGTGCCAGGGTGGGCTCACAGTCTAATGGAGGACGCAGAGTGACAGACAATGCTAGAGGCCATGGAGTGGGACCTGGGGAGGCGAATGTCCAAGGGCTGGGAGAGGGACACTCTTGGAAAAGAAACCACAGGGCCAGCGCCGCCCCACCCACACCTCCAGACGACACCCTTCATGATGTGCTTCTTGGCAAATCTTGTGGGCTGCTTTAGAGTTCAAAGGCACTCCCACCCGCTCCCTGCCATGTGGGAGGAGGAGGACTGGTCATTTATTCAGACGTTCACTACCGAGACCTTCCCCAGCTGGCTGTGCTGCATGGGGCTGGAGTCCCGAACTCTGCTGCTGCCCCCAGCCATAGAGACGCCTGGGAATGCATGAGGGGCCCTGGAGGCCCCTTTGGAGGGAATGGCCGGCTCTGCCAGGCACGAGCAGTCAGGGGAGGGGAAGGGAGGTAGGTGGCTGGAGAAGGTAGGAGGGAGGTTGAGGCAGGGGAAGCTTGGACCAGTGCATCCGAGACTGATGTGCTTGGAAACCGCACATCAGATGGGGCGCTAGATTGACGGATGGGGTGCAAGGTTAGGCTGGAGCCAGATGTGGAGGAGGAACAGGAAGGACGCGGGCTGATGCCCCACAGAACATCCTGGTGGCCTTGGTGGCTGGAAGTAAAGCAGCATTGGAGGTGTTTCCGTCTACTGTGTCGCCCCAGCCTGCCCCAGAAGTATGGGGCCCCTCCTCCTGGGACACTGGGCAGCCCCTGCCTTGCTCATTTCTGGCTAACTCACCCTTGCCCTTCCAGGCCGAGGAATCCCCTCCCCTTCACCTCCCCATCCGCCACCATTAAAACAAGAACAGATTCTACCCTCCCACTGTCTGTGCAGAAGGCCTGGCAGGGGAGAGGCTTAGAACATCTGTGAGCAGACGGACAGCTGCAGGGGGCGTCTCCTGGGAGGCCTGGGCTCCAGTGAGGCCCCTGGGCAGGGATGGGGAAGCTGAGGCCTGCTTCCTCCCTGAAGAGGAAGGGCAGCGCTCCTTAGACGGGCAAGAAGGCACCCAACTGTTTCCGCGGGATCTGAGAACAGCCAGCTGCAGCGGGGAGGAAGTCAGGGGCTGCGGGGCTGCGGGCAGGGAGGCTTCCCTCTGAGCCTGCTTCCTTTCTGCCCCTTGGGTGGGTGTGAAGGTGAAGAGAGCTGACGCACACACCGTGTGGGGCTCGGCAAGGCTTTGCTGCTGGTCCCTCCCGTGGGGGCCCTGGGCTGGGCTGGGTGCCCGGGTCCAGGAATACGAAGGCATTCAAGAATGCGGGGAGGGGCAGCCAGGGGCACAGAGGTGGGTGAGAGTCAGGGGTGATTTCCCGAGGGTCAGAGCACCTGGGGGAGCTGGCCAAGCACGGAAGGGAGGAGGGATAAGAGGGGATGGGGGCGCGGTGGGGGTGCAGGTGGGGGCACAGCGGTGCAAAGGCAGGGATTCGAGAGAATTCCAGTAACTTCTGGGGATCCCCGGGTGGTTCTGTGGGCCTGGGGAGACCTCAGGCCTGGGGACAAAGGGCCTCACGTGTGGCAGGGGGTCCCCACAGAGGACCAGCAGAACTGGGACCAGAAGGAGCTGGGCCTGCGTCCCCTGCCCACCTCTTCTCTTCAGCCCCCACGCGGCTCCACGTGAGCCCTGACTCCTGCCTGCTTCTAAATCGGGCTTTGCTTTGTGATGGTGGCGGCAGCAGGCAACTGGGTAATGCCTTTAAAAATAAGGCTACTTGGAAAATTCCACTTTGGTGTGCTGTCGCATGGAGCCCCACCCCCAAGCGCTGTTTTCTTAGCACCTAGAGCCTCATGGCCTCCAGCACTGGGTGCCTCTCAGGAATCGCTGAGCCAGGGCCACAGGGGATCCTCCAGGTCTCCTCCCCCAGCCCAGACCAGAGGCTCCAGTCTTTGTACCATTAAAACTTACTTCTTCCAATTAATTACTTGGGATACTCTGGGAATGAGTGACCATAGGTTTTGAGCCAGACCTACCTGGATTCAAGCGTTCCAGTACAATGGAGGCATAGGGTCTCTGGGAGAATTAGATGCTGCGGAAGAGGGCAGGTCACACGGCCCAGCAGACACACAGCTCTCCTGTCCTCACTCCCAGCAACGGCGAGTGTCGTGTGGCCCCGGATTGATTCCGTCACCTCCCAGAGTCCGAGTTTTCCCATTCAGAAAATGGGAGCAGTCCTTGTCTTGCTTCTCTCAAGGCCGTGGGGGGAAGGGCTGGGAAACCTTATCTGATGCCCTAGGTTCCTGTCCTTCTCTAGGCCTGCTAGTTACCCATCAGTGAGCATGGCATATAGCATAAATATAGTATACGCTTGCTGGGAGCAAATTTTTTTGTTTTTTTTTGAGATGGAGTCTTGCACTGCTGCCCGGGCTGGAGTGCAGTGGTGCCATCTCGGCTCACTGCAACCTGCGCCTCCCGGGTTCAAGTGATTCTCCTGCCTCAGTCTCTTGAGTAGCTGAGATTACAGGCACCTGCCATTATGCCCAGCTAATTTTTCGTATTTTTAATAGAGACGGGGTGTCACCATGTTGGCAAGGCTGGTCTCAAACTCCTGACCTCCTGATTTGCCCACCTCAGCCTCCCAAAGTGCTGGAATTACAGGCGTGAGCCACTGTGCCCGGCTGGGAGCAAATTTAAACATCAAAACATATAAGCAGGTGAGGTGCGATGGTATTGCCTGTAATCCCAGCACTTTGGGAGGCTGAGGTGGGTGGATCACTTAAGCTCAGGACTTTGGAACGAGCCTGAGCAACACACCAAAATCCCGTCTTTACAAAAAATACAAAAAGGCCAGAGGTGGTGGCTCGTGCCTATAATCCCAGTACTTTGGGAGGCTAAAGCAGGTGGATCACCTGAGGTCAGGACTTCAAGACCAGCCTGGCCAATATGGCAAAAACCCGTCTCTACTAAAAATAAAACAATTAGCCGGGCATGGTGGTACGTGCCTGTAATCCCACCTACTTGGGAGGCTGAGGCAGGAGAATTGCTTGAACATGGGAGGTGGAGGTTGCAGTGGCTGAGATCGCACCATTGCACTCCAGCCTGGTTGACAGAGCCAGACTCTGTCTCAAAAACATCAACAACAACAACAACAAAACCCCATAGGCAGCAGATACTCGGCTGAGCTGGTATGCCCGTTGGTGATTCTTCCCATCTTCTTTAGTTGCTATAGATGGAGTGCATTCACTTGCTTTAATCACATTCAGGTGGGACTCTTAGCTTCCGCATTTCCTCTGTGCTGTCAATTCTTTAAAGATTTTTCTGATGCCTCCTTTGGTGTTACTCTGTTCATTCCCTTCCCTCATTGCTGGATATCTACATTATGTTCAGGTTACTGTTGTAAGATGAGGCTACTCCCAGTTTATGAATGGGAAAACTGTGGTGAACATCTTTTGATGACAATCTGCCTCAATTTAGGGATAATTTTATATGCGGATGGTTCTCTTCGGTTGTGTTATGAGACCAAAGGGATTCTCTGTGTTAGAATGTTTTCATTGGTGCCTTCTTTTGCTGCACCCGTGCCTTTGCCCTTTCGTGAATGTGCTGCATCTGAGTTCCACTTCCCTGAATTTGCTGCTCTGAACGCAGTGCAAGCTAGGACACACGTAACTGCCTTTGTTAACTGTTGAGATACAGCTGCTGGGCTCGCACGCAGGCCTGAGGTGCGGAGGTTCGCAGAGGCTCCTCTGGCTGTTTGATGCTTTTCCATTTCGGTGCCTCCAGCTGCCCTGTGTGTGCCTGAGGTTGCTGACCCCCAGCCATCTGGGCTATTCCTGCCTTCGTTTTTTTTTTTTTTTTTTCCTCATACTGCTCAATTTCCAGAACCAACAAGAGAAACCTCAATTCCAGGCATCGTGTCCTAAAAATGAGAAGTCCCATCTCCATGGTTAAGGAGATGACACTCCGAGTTATGGAGGCCGAGGGGATCTGCTTCTTCATGGGCTACTGAGAGCCCCTGGGCCAGAGGGAAGCTCTTCTGAAATCAGTTAATGCTTCTCAATCTGCCTCTGCCCCATAGGGATGGACCCATTGCCCAGTTAAGCTCCTTGTGTGTGACAGCTGCTATGACTTTTATTCATGCTGTGACCCCTGGTGGCTCCGAATGGGAACTGGGGTAAGGGGATTGGTAGGGTGGAGACTGGGCAGCAGCTTCTGGACTGGAGGGTGGGGGGCAGAGCTGGGAGCCCTGGGCTGCGTGGCCTCACTGCCCAGCGCCCGTTTCCTTGCCTGGAAAATGAGAGTCCATGTGCCAGCTTGGCAGCTTGTGCGGATCAACTGTGGTAACGGAGGTGAATCAGCCAGCACAGCCCAGGGCACCTGGGATGGCTCCAGGTAATTCACACACCCATTGGAGCTCACATCTAGGGGCTGGGGAAGAGCTGGGGCAAAATGTGTGTTGGGGAAACTAGAAAGACCCCCCATCTCTTGAGACGGGGGAGCGTGGCAGGGTAGGAGGCCTCTAGCCTCACTGTATGCACACCTCCCATCCCCCACCCCACCCCAGCTTGGGTCATTCCTCACACCTCTCTGTGGGCCTCAGTTCTCCCTCTGAATAGTCAGAGGAGACTTGATGCTAAGAATCCTGCCAGCTCTGACACCTTGTGATGACTCTCCTGGGACATGCATCTGGTCAGATAACCATTTTCTTTGCAAGGGGACAAGCTGCATTTTTCTTTTTCTTTTTTTTTTTTTTTGAGACAGGGTCTTGCTTGGTCACCCAAGCTGGAGTGCAATGGTGTGATCTCGGCTCCCTGCAACCTCTGCCTCCCAAGCTTAAGTGATCCTCCTGCCTCAGCCTCCCAAGTAGCTGAGACTACAGGTGTGTGCCACCACGCCCAGCTAATTTTTGTATCTTTTTTTGTAGAGAGGGGGTTTTGCAACCATGTCACCCAGGCTGGTCTTGAACTCCTGGACTCAAGGCATCTGCTCACCCTGGCCTCCCAAAGTGCTGGGATTACAGGCATGAGCCACCACCAAGCCTGCATTTTCACGATGCCACATATGTCTGTCCTGGAAGCCCTGAAATAGCAGGAGTTGTGGGCTGTGGGTCACCCTGGTGTCCCTACCACCAAGCAGGAGCGGGCACCGAGCGGATGCTCAGGACTGGCTTCCATAGACACTGAACACCCTGGAAAAGGCATTCCCTTGCCCTGCTCCAAGCTGAGCCGGCCCCTCCTGCCTAGCAAGCTTCGGGAGGCTCTGAGGTCAGGCTGGAAAAGGTCCCTCGATGGGTGTCTGAGGAGAGGGGGGGTGTGCCAAGAGCTCTCCAAACATGCTAGCAGAAACTTTCATTTCACTTAGACTTGCTTAATCCTCACAACTCAACTTGGGAGGTGGAGGCGCCACGCTTGTTGTACAGATGGGAAAGCTGGAGAGGAGCAGGGAAGGCTTCCTGGAGACCTGAGGAGTTAGCCAGCCCTGGGGCTCCCATGCAGAGGTCCTGTGCCTGGAACTGATGAGAGGGAGCTAAATGGCCTGGCTCTTGTCCACACTAAGTGATGGCTTTAGTAGGGAGAATCCTTCTGGAAACCTCAGGTAGAGTCTGCATGGGGAATGAAATGGCTTTATCTAGCCAGTTATGATGGGGTTTGATGCCTAAGGACCAGTTAGTAGGCAGCAGAGCTGAGATCCAAGGCTGACCGCCTGGTCGCAAAATTATCTGCACATCAGAGATGGGGGTGAGCAAGGTGCCGGGGTGTGATATGACCACATACAGCCACACGTCTAAATCCTGTTCACTGTGTTCTTAATTTTGTGAGACTCAAATGCAATGAAGATTTATCTGTAACACTTCTGGGCGCTGAGGGCAAGAGGTAAGGTGTGAGTCAAATCACGTTGTGGGTGCAGGTGACGACAGGCTCCCGGAGAGATGGGGTGGGCACAGCATGATGGCGAGTGAGGAAAAGGCAGGCAGAGGGCGCCAGGTGCAAATCTGCAGGACCACAGACTTTGGTTCTGGATACAGAACAATGGTTCCTTGTCATTGTAGGGTTTTAGACCCTAAGACTGAGAATCAGGGCTGGAAGGGATTTGGGAGCCGAAGGCAGATCTATTAATCCAGCGCATTAAACTGCTAATTAAGTCACAACTGAAGCAGTCTGTACTTTTCCATTAGGATTTACTTAGAACAAGCTGGGGAGGCCTTGTTTTAAGAGGTATGAAGGAGGCCTCATATTATTTTTACTTAAAACCCCCAGAAATGTAAGCATTTATAAAAGTTCTATTATGCGGCACTGCAAGGGAGTTTAATGTTTGCTTTCAAGAGATAGCCTTTAAAAATCTCTCTCGCTTCTGCGTCATATCTCATAGGTGCTGAGGGTCTTTACAGCCATGAGCTGAAGAGGAGACGCAAGTACGGGGTTCCCTAGCCCATCCCTAACGACCGCAGCGGAGACAAATCTTCCATTTCATGCTTCCAGATGCTTCCTGTAATGGAGAAACTCCTCCTGCCTCTGACCTTTCTGAGCAGCTGAGTCTTCCCTTAGATTGGGCTGTCATCAGTCTCTCCAGGTTTCCTCTCTGGCAATTTATCTGCCAATGACAACCCTCAGGGCTCTTGGTTGGCAGGAGCCAAAGCCGAGTGGAAACCCAGGCCTTCTGGCTCCCAGCCGCTAGGATTTCTCCTCTTGCCCTCAAGTCCCCAGAATCTAAGGACAACCCAATAAACAGATATCTACTATTTGCCAGGCCCAGGGAAAAGAGCGGTAAACAAGATCAGCCAGGCTTGCCTCACGGAAACCACAGCCTAGAAAGGGAATGAAGACCAACTGCCCGTCCACAGGGGCTTCTCACACACTCTCCATCCACCAGGTCGTGGATCTGGGGCAGGGAACCCGGCTTCTGCCCCTCTAAGCTACTGACCCACGCGGGTCCTCGGGCGGAGGGCTTCATCTCTGAGTCCGTTTCCCGCTTTGTACAACGGCTCTGTTCATAGATCCCGCTTCTGGAGTTTGTGCAATGCTGAACCCAAATATGCACATAACGCCAGGACAGTGGCTTCCAAACCTGAGTGCACATCACACAGCTTCCCAAACTCACGATGCTTCCATTTCATCTTCCGGGGCTGTGACTTAATTGGCCTTGGGGCGCGGCCTGAGCTTCGGAATATTAAAAGCTCTGTAGGCGATGCTGAAGTGCAGACCAGTTTGGGAACTACAACGCCAGGCACCCCGTCAAAGCGCGATAAGAGAGAACGTTCGGAAAAGCCCTTTACAAATTAAGAGACTGAGGCTGGCTGGGAGGACGCCGCGGCACCGCTCCCAAGGCCACCGCGGCGGGGCCTGAGCTCCGGTCTCACGCAGACCTTCCCTTCCACGGCGGGGCTCGGGCCGTCTCCCGCACACCGGCCGGGGCAGGGGCGCCCATCGATGCGCTCCGCCGCTCGGCTCTCCACGCCTGGGCCCTGCCCGTTCGAGCCCCTTCCCCCTCCCGGCCGCTTCCCACTTCCAAGATGGCCGCGGGTGGAGCCGACCAGGTAAGGGGGCCCCTGTCGGATGTCCGTGGGGGCCCTGCGGACACAAAAGCTCGCTCAAGGCAGTCCCTCGCCATTCCGGCTGGTCCTCGAGAGAGAAAAGGGCCGGCGACGCCGCTTCGGAGGCCCGCGGCGGGCGATCTCCGGAAGAGGGACAGCCGGGAAAGTGCCGAGCTCTAGACGCGGCGGGACGGGCGGAAGAGCAGGCGCGGGCCGGTAGGGGGCGGGGCGCGAGTACGTGGGGGGCGTGTTCAGGGGCGGGGCGGGGGCGGGGCGGGGGCGGGGCGAAGGGGAGAGCGCGCGCCGCTGTTCGCCGCGGGCGGCTCGCGCGCACCTGCGGGCTGGACCCGCTGCCTGACGCGCGCCGGGCGTCCTCGCCGTGCGAGTTGCGCGTCCCGCGCGGCCTGGGCTGCCGGCCCACGGGTCCCGGGGATGGCGTCGGAGCCGCGCTAACTCCGGTACTGAGGGCCTCCCGCGGGGGCCGGGCCTCGGGCCGCGAGGGAGGGGAGGGCGCTCGGGGCCGCCACCTGCTGCAGCGACGGCCGGGGCGGGGAGCGGCCGGGACGAGGAGGGTCGCCGGCGCTGCTCCTGCTGGGCGCCCCTCGCTGCGCGGCCGCGGCTCCTGCACGCCAGGGCAGCGCTTGCGTGGCGCCCGGGGGGGCCCTTTCGCGGGGCCGCCGGGGCGGGGGGCAGCAGTCGAGACTCGGCGGCCCTCGCGGAGGCGCGCGCTGTGCCCGGCTCCTTTCCGGAACTTGACGAAAAGTTTTCCTTCTCCGACACCGGGCTTCGGACCCTAGAGGAGGCGGCTGAGTGGGCTAGACCCCGACCCCGGAGCCCCCTTCCACCTCGGACCCTCAGTCCCCGGGCAGCGGACTCTCTTCCTGGGAGTCCCGTACCCCCGTTTCATCTAGGACCGCTCTATCTCTGGAGCCCCTGGCCTCTGGAACCCCCTTTCATTCGAAGTCCTGACCTCCTTGGACCTCAACCTCGCCCGAACCCCCTGTCCCTGGGTCAGGGAATACCTCTGCCTCGGAGCCCCCCATTCCCAGGCCGCGGAGACTTTGGCCCGGGGACCTTCGCTGGGCGGGGACAGCTGCCTTGAGGAGTGAATCCCGGGACCACGGACCCCCTCTCGCCAGGAGTCTCTCCAGGCTGTGGGGCGCGGCCCTGTTGGGGGCGGCTGGTCAGGAGAATAAGGGAATGGCCCTGCGGACTTCAGATCCAGCCACCGCGAGGCCCGGGCAGTAGGCATTTTAGTAACTGCGCCTGACCAGACCACGTGAACCTGTTTCTGTCTTAAAGTTGCACAGGACTCCGTTTTCTTCAGCTTGGAATTGGAAGCTTTGCTTGGGAAGGTGCATTTGGCCCCTGGGCATCAGCTTAGTTATTTCATACACTGAGGCTAGCTGAGGAGGGTGGCCGTGGTGGTGTCTTGGGGACCAAATGCTCACTCTCCTGTCCCCAGTATTGCAGGATGTTGGCACCCAGTTGCTGTCTTGCCTGGCTTTTATAGAGGTGGGTTGCCTGATGGAAACTGGTATTTGCTTTGCCTGGTCTCAGCTCGTCGTCACAGCAGTCTTGGAACACTTCCTGTTGCCCAGTTGATCTGGCCAGTATCAACCCATATCTCAAGTTTGGGTTTGGCCTCCCTCTCTGACCAACCCCTTACTGCGTCTTTGCTGTGTGTTTGGCCCCTTGAGATTGTGGGCTCCACAGTGCTAATGAGATCCCAGTCCTAAGAAGAGCCTGGCATGAACTTGCTGTTTGGGGTCATTGGGCGAAAACACCTTTTAGGAAACATAAAGGGTGTCAGCTGAGACTAGGGAGACAAAGTAACTGGCTTGTAACCACCCAGATGGGGAGAGGCAGAGATGGGATTCACATTGAGGCTGGCTGCTGGGCCAGGCTCTGCTCGCCTCTGTGGCCTCCGCTGTCCCAGCACTTCGCACCGAGCTGGGCTTGATTCCTGTTGGTATAACTGTGTTCACCATCTGCCCACAGCCTACCCTCTCACATTCAGCTTGGGTGCTGCCTCGCCTGGCTGCTCCTGTTCCCCCATGTTCCTTTAGCCCCTGCAGTTCGTCCCCATTGGGTGCGCTGTCTCCTGCCCCACTCCCCATTTAGGGAGTGAATTCCTGTCTTTCATGCCCTCACCTTCCCTCCTCTACTCTGGTTGATTTCTTAGCTGGTGCTTTGTAGAAGGCGTCTCTGAAAGTGAGGACACAGCTAGTCAGAGCAGCTTGTTTGAATCTCTCTCCTATGGATGTCTCCAAGCCTCAGCACAGGGGAGGTTGGGGGTGCTTTGGGGAGTCTTTGAGACCTTGGAAAAGAGTTGTCAGTGTAAACATTAATACGTAGAGAACACGAGAGGATTTTAGGAAAGTGAGTATGTGTTTGTTAACTTAAAATTTTTTTTTTTTAGAGATGGGGTTATGCTATGTTGTCCAGACTGCATCTGAACCCCTGGGCTCAAACGATCCTGCGGAGTAGCTGCAATTGTAGGCACACATCACCATAACCGGCTTAACATTTGTTTTAGGACTAGGTATAAAGAGCGTTTCTTGGACCTGGGTGGTTTAATATTCTTGATTGTCCATCTGGAAGGCTCTCAGGGACTGATGAGCTTGGTTAGTCACTTGATTTTATAGATGGGGAAGTTGAGGCCCAGAGCTTCGTCAGTATCACATGGCAGGTGTGGGAAGAGAGACTGGTGACAGGAAGAAGCTGTGCATTGTGGCCTTGTAGACACACACTGGCTGTGTCTGGCCTTGCTTATGCAAATGGTTGCTAAAATAGTGGGGCTGAGTTGGCTGGCCCCATCGGTGGCCAGGAAGGAATAACACCAGCCAGCATTTCCTAAGGCTTACCTGTGCCAGGCACGATTTTAAGGGCTTTATGTGGATTTCTTTCACTAATCTTGTCAGCTGCCTAACAAGATAGGGTCTCTTATTGTCTTCATTTTGCTGCAAGGAAACCAAGGCACAGAGAAGTTAAGAATCGAGTCCAAGCTCACACAGCTGGTCAACAGAGGAGCTGGGATTCGAACCCAGGCAGTCCGCTGCTGGAACCCTGCATTATTTTTTCCCTCTTGTTTATTTTGTTATTTTGTTTAGTTTTTGAGACAGAGTTTCGCTCTTGTCGCCCAGGCTGGAGTGCAATGGTGCAAGATCTCAGCTTACTGCAACCTTCACCTCCCGGGTTCAAGCGGTTCTCCTGCCTCTGCCTCCCGAGTAGCTGGGATTACAGGCATGCTCTACCATGCCTGGTTAATTTTGTATTTTCAGTAGAGACGGGGTTTCACCATATTGGCCAGGCTGTTTTTGAACCCCCAACCTCAGGTGATCCACCTGCCTCGGCCTTCCGAAGTGCTGGGATTACAGGAGTGAGCCACCACTCCCAGCCTATTTAATTTTTAAAACTTCATTTGAAGCCTAACACACATACACAGACATGTAAGAATGGTTAAGTGTTCAGCTTATTGATGATCAGAGTTGTTGGGTGAAAACACCTGGGCAATATTAAGGGCGCTGAGAGGAAGGCAGTTAAAGATTAGGGGCTGTGTTTGTAAGTACTCCAGCAGGCCGTGTATGAGCCTTGGTGTCAGATCTGGTTTGAACTCAGTTTCTCTTGCCATGTGACCCTGGGTGAGTAACTTAGCCTCTCTGAATTTCACAGTTTCTTCTTGAAAGAAGGAACTTGGCAGGCTTGTGATTATTAGAGCATATGATGGCACCCTGCATGTTTGGTGCATGCTAAATGCTCAGTAAATTGTTTCTCTTATTAATAATTAAGGTTATAAATTATACAGGCTTTAAGTAGTCTATCTTCCTAATGTTTCTTTTGCCTCCCATTCACAGGTACTTAGGAAAATTCGTTAATTAGTAATTTACCAAATCATTAAATGAAGCTGAAACATTTTGCATTGAAATTCTTTAAATTGTCCTGGCTGGGCATGGTGGCTCTTATCCCAGCAGTTTGGGAGGTTAAGGGGGGTGGATGGCGAAACCCTGTCTCTACCAAGACAAAAACAAATTTACTAGGCAGGCATGGTGGCGTGTGCCTGTGGTCCCAGCTACTCTGGATGCTGAGGTGAGAGCCTTGCTTGAGCCTGAGAGATGGAGGTTGCAGTTAACCCAGATCACATCACTGCATTCCAGCCTGGGTGGCAGAGACACCATCTCAAAAAAAAAAAAAAAAGTTTCACCTGTGCCTTCCATAACCAGTGGTCAGTCTAAGTTAAAGTGTCCACTCAGGGTTGTGAAGGAGCCTTTGGAGACCTGAACAATAGTCAGTTTGTGCCTGGTTTGCTGAAACATTCATGGGCTGAAACTTATTTAAACAGCGTTGTATTAAGTGACAGGTTCCTGAAAGTTGCCACCACTCAGGCTCTGGAGGAATATATGTGAGATTCTAGGAAATTCGTTTCTGGACTGTTTTTATCCGAAAGAATCACCCATTTAAAAGCCAAACTAGGCCGGGCGTGGTATTTCACATCTGTAATCCCAGCACTTTGGGAGGCTGAGGCAGGCGGATCACCTGAGGTCAGCAGTTCGAGACCAGCCTGACCAACATGGAGAAACCCCATCTCTAGTAAAAAAACAAAAATGTAGCTGGGCATGGTGGTGGATGCCTGTGATCCCAGCTACTCAGGAAACTGAGACAGGAGAATCACTTGAACCCGGGAGGTAGAGGTTGTGGTGAGCTGAGATCACGCCATTGTACTCCAGCCTGGGCAACAAGAGTGAAACTCCATCTCCAAAAAAAAAAAGCCAAACTACTTTTATAGTGGACTTTTCCATTTTACATAATGCAAATCAGTTCATTGTGTCCTGCCCTGTGTGTAGCAGTGGAAAGAGTCAGCGCCCTGGAGTTGGGTTCAGGCCAGCCCTGCCCAGCTCCTTTATTATGCATCACCCATTAGACCTCAGCCTTCTTTAAGCTCTTTGTGTGGTTGTGGAGGTGACAGTGCTGGTGGATACAGACATGGACGCAGTGCCTGAAGTGTGTCTGTGCTTGGGGAGTGGAGGCAGCTGCTCATGTTCATGAGCCAGAAGCACCCGGTCCTTTCTGCCATAGCCAGGACTTGAATTAAAAAAGAGAAAGAGGCCAGGCTCAGTGGCTCACACCTGTAATAATAGCTCTTTGGGAGGCTGAGGCGGGTAGATCACTTGAGGTCAGGAGTTTGAGACCAGCCTGGCCTACATGGTGAAACCCTGTCTCTACTGAAAATACAAAAATTAGCTGGGCGTGGTGGCGGGTGGCTGTAATCCCAGCTACTCTGGAAGCTGAGGCAGGAGAATCACTTTGAACCCAGGAGACAGGCTGTAGTGAGTCGAGATCGTGCCACCGCACTGGGTGACAGTGACACTATGTCTTAGAAACAAAACAAAAAGAGAAAGAGAAGCACAGGGGTTGGTGCTTGTGTCGCCCTCTACCAGGCAGGCCAGTTCTCAGGGAGGTGCCGTGTCGCTCAGTGGGTTCTCCTTGGCGTTAGAGACTCAACTGGGCTATTTCTCTAGAACAGTCCGCCCGCCCTCTGGGGCTGAGATGAAGGCCTGATGGAGCAGCGGCTCCGTGAGGAGGTTCTTAGTCCCCCCAGAATCCTCACCAGGAAGCATGGGGGACCCTGAGAAGCCTTGTGGAGAATCCTGTGGGTGCCAGGGACAGACGACTCAGGTGGGGACCCCCTGCGACCGCGTTGGGGGGTCACTGCACCTGCTCAGCCCAGGTTCGTTATTCCCATCTGGAAATGGTAGGACGCAGTCTGCTGTTTACAGGCAAGGTGAGCAGAGGTGCTTATGTCTGCAGCAGGCTTTCTTGAGCAGCAAAGCTTATCGAGGGCCCTTGGAGCCACAGACTTGAGTTCAAGCCCAACTCTGCCACAGGACAGTGGAGACCTTGGGCAGGCCGCATACCTTGGCTTCCTCCTCTGGGTAATGGGGATACGACCTGGCTCCCAGGGCTGCTGAGGGGCTGTGAAGCAGAGCAATGTATTTAGAGTTCAGGACGGTGTCTGGTTCTCCTTACATTGCCGTCCTGTGGTGCTGCCCTGGGGGTGCTGTTATGTATTGCAGGCTGGTCCTGCCCTCTGGAAACCTTGGCTCTGGGACCCGGATACCCTCAGGCCATTGCAGAGTAGGAATGAGCTATGTGGGCCTGACCCTTAAGGATAAGAATCCAAGCTGGGTTTGGTATCTCATGTCTGTAATCCCAGCACTTTGGGAGGCCAAGGTAGGCAGATCACCTGAGCTCAGGAGCTCAAAACCCATCTGGCCAACATGGTAAAACCCTGTGTCTACTTAAAAAAAAAAAAATGCAAAAAATTAGCTGGATGTGGTGGTGGGCGCCTGTAATACCAGCTACTCAGGAGGCTGAGGCAGGAGAATTGCTTGAACCTGGGAGGTGGAGGTTGCAGTGAGCTGAGATTGTGCCACTGCACTCCAGCCTGGGCAACGAGAGTGAAGCTCTGTCTCAAAAAAGGATAAGAATCCACAAGTCAGTGGCCAGAGCTGGATTGACGGCAGGCTTGGCGGTGAAGTGAGTGCACTGTCCTTTGATGATCAGATAGGGCAGTGGTGCCCCCCGTGCCATTGGGGTTTGAAGAGACAGCTGTCCTGTGGAGTGTCAGAGAGGAGCTGGGACAGGGAAGGCTTCATGCTCCAGCCCCGGAAGAGGCTGCCGGCTGATGTCTGTATAGACGGCAGGCAGCATGCCTGCTCCCTGAAGCCACTATGGGTGGATTTATTCCCCTATGGGAGCATACCTACATCGTTTGGTTTGGCCTTTGTAAACAGTTTCTTTTATTTAGGAAGACTTTGGTCAAGACCTTTCCCACTGCTTTTTGAGGAGGAGAAAATCAAGCAGTTGCTTCTAGACAGCCTTGTTTCCCAAAGCCACATGCAGAGTCACCAGCAGAGCTACCCTCTACTTTCTGACTTGTGTTGAAGATTGTGGCTCTGGTGGAGTGACGGTTGATTGAATCCCTCGGGGGCAGCTGTCCTCTTTGCTTCCGCCCGATCCGAGTCTTGGGAGAGGTAAATACAATTCAGATGGCGTCCTTGCTTGGAATGAAAATTTAGTCTTCCTCTTGGCCGGAAAGTGATGACTCATCACCATTTGACTTGAGTTCTTGCCTCCATGGCAGGGTGCTAGGCCTGGTGCTGGGGCCGTTCCTCCTGTGCCTCAGGCACCTGTGGGTACCTGCTGCAGTGGTCACTGCCGCAGGGAGATGCTGTCTCTAGGATGTTAGTGATTTGGACTTTGGAAAACAAATGTCGAAGGAGGAATTTTCACTTTCCTGACCATCACATGCTGACAGTGTTCCTCACTGTCTGGCCCGCATCTAACCGGTGTGTAGGCAGGCGCTGCCCAGCTGCTGTGTGCATGCTCTGGGGAGCTCCGTGGTAGGGGAGTCCTTCCTCTCATTCCTACCTCCAGTGCTCACCGAGCTCTTGGAACACAATCCAGCTCTCAGCAGATGTGTCTTGGATGGGACTGTCTCTGAAACCTGCCTACTTCAGAACTTAGTTGTTAGTAGTAATTAATTCAGCAAGTAGATTTTTGAAGCCTTAATCCATGCCAGGCATTTGACCAGAGAATAATTCCCAGAAACAATTAGAGCTGTGCCTGCCTGAAACAGAATCCAGCGGGGAGAGAGACATGAAGACGGTTGTAAAATAGTTGTTTCTGGTGGGGTGTGGCCGAAAGGAGCCTAAGAGGAAGGAGGCCCTGCAGCTTTCTGGGAGAGGAAGGGAAGGCTTTTCAGAGGAGGTGGCCTTGGAAAGCACCAGTTGAGTGTCTCTTTGTGCTATCCCTACCTGGGTTCTGAGGCCCCTGATGACCTAACTGGGGAGGGCACCTCAGGTGGTGGTACAGTAGATCTGAGTGTTTGGGCTGGTTAGGGGCTGACTGCACAAGGCTGGAGAGGCAGGCACAGATGGATCAGGAGGGCCCTGTGTGCTGGCTCGGGGAATTCAGGCTTAGTTTGTCTTTTATGAACATGGACTTGGAGGCAGGCCATCTACAGTTGGTCTCCTCGCTAACGTCCAGAGTCCACCCATGAGCCTTGTCTCAGCGGCACATACCTTGTTTGTACAGCTTCCCCCACGAAGGGTACCAACAGGAGGCAGGTGGCCTTGGAGTGTGGCTTCTGCTCTAGTGACGCTGGTGGCACCAGACGGAAGCGCTTGAGGACAGGTGGCCTTGGCCCTTGCAGAGTTTGTTTTTAGAGTATGTTGCAAGCGGAAGCACCATTTTCCCTTTTAGGTTTATTTCCCTGAAGACTGACGCCCTGTTCCTGAGGTTTAAGGAACTTAACTGGACTTGGGACTAGCAAAGGCCTCAGAGGTTGCCCAACTTCTCTGTTAAAGAGACCTGGGCTGCTGTCCCCAGTCCCCCATGGCAGAGAAGAGTAGTAGAGAAAGGTTTTCTTTCTCTACCTAAAGCCAGACGGGTTTGGGCTCTGCCAGACCTCACTTCCTTCTTCCTTGTGCTTTCTTCTTGGTGGCATTTCAGGGAAGGGGTCCTTGGATTGCCATGAATGAAATCCTAGAGTTTCACCAAAATGGTTTCCAATTCCAGGCATGAGTGATGCCTTCTGCTTGCCTAGGCACTGAGTTTCCTAGGAAGGATAGACATTTTTGTGTTCCCGTCTACTCCGTTAGCAGAATTTGTGTTCTAACCACATTTCTTTTGTGGCAGCTGGCATTTTTATTTTTTGCTGTACTAAGAAGTAGAGGGAGGCACACCTTCATTGGGCACCTATTGTGTCACTAAGGGGCTGGGTTTGTCCGTACCTTCACCAGACCTTCTCATTTCTTTTATCCTCAGACTGGCCTGTGAGCTGGGGTATTGCCCCATGTTACTGCTGGGGACGAGGGAAGTTAGGGCTCAAAAGGGTTAAGCACCTCATTCGAGGTTGCCTTACCTGGCAAGTGGCAGAGCCGGAATTTCAGCTGGTCCTGTGAGAGGTGCTCAGCTGTTGTTTAACGTGAGGATTTCCTCTTGCATGTGTGGGTTTTTGCTAGTTTGATCTGTTAGAGTGTTGATGGTGTTTTGATAATTCTAATTACCTTGACATTGTCAAAGATTAGCTCTTAACTGTGTGCTACAAATGTTTCTTACTCTGTTTTCCTTTTAATTAACTTCCAGATTTGTATATATTTGAATCTACCTGGATTATATCTTACTTTTATTAATTCTGTTGTTTCCTAACATAGCAACTGGAGGGATTCTTCCCAAGCAGGGGACACAGAGGGTCTGCAGTGGCCCTGCCTTGGAGGGCTCATGGCTCTGGGGAAGAGCGGTGAGGGCTGTGAAACATTGAAAATGGGTTCACGTGTGTGGAGGCGATGTCCAGGTTCTTCCAGACGATGACCTGAGTTTTTGCTGTATAGATTAGAGAAACGTTTTGTTTTTTTGCAGCACCTGTATAATTTCACCTTTTTATTTTTTGAGACGGAGTTTTGCTCTTGTTGCCTGGAGTGCAGTGGCATGATCTCAGCTCACTGCAACCTCCATCTCCTGGGTTTAAGCTGTTCTCCTGCCTCAGCCTCCCAAGTAGCTGGGATGGCAGGTGTACACCACCACGCCTGGCTAATTTTGTATTTTTAGCAGAGATGGGGTTTTGCCATGTTGGTCAGGCTGGTCTTGAACTCCTGACCTTAGGTGATCTATCTGCCTCGGCCTCCCAAAGTGCTGGGATTACAGGTGTGAGCCACCATGCTGGCCTATAATTTCGCTTTTGTATTAAATCCTACTTTTGTCTGCATTTTTGCTTTAGTGTAGTTCAGTGTGGTTCTAATGTCTAAGAAAAATTGGTGATCAATTAGTATAACACTGGGATTAAATAATCCTTCCTTACTCACTGGTCATATTTCAAGTTTTTGTTTTTTATATGTATTTGAGATGGAGTCTTCACACCAGGCTGGAGTGCCGTGGCACAATCTCGGCCCACTACAACCTCTGCCTCCCGGGTTCGAGTGATTCTCCTGCCTCAGCTTCCTGAGTAGCTGGGATTACAGGTGCATGCCATCACGCCCAGCTAATTTTTGTATTTTTAGTAGAGAGGGGGGTTTCACCATCTTGGTTAGGCTGGTTTCAAACTCCTGACCTCATGATTTGCCTGCCTGGGCCTCCCAAAGTGCTGGGATTACAGGTGTGGGCTACCGTGCCCTGCCTGTTTGTTTTGAAACAGGGTCTTGCTATGTTGCCCAGGCTGGAGTCCAGTGGTGCTGTCGTAGCTCACTACAGTCTTGAACTCCTGGACTCAGGAGATCTTCCCTCCTCAGCCTTCTCAGTAGCTGGGACTACAGGTGTGCACTACCGTCCCTGGCTAATTTTTACTTTTGGTAGAGATGGGGGTCTCACTGTGTTGCCCAGGCTGAATCAACTATTTGTATATAGTTGAGCCTATTTCTGAATTCTGCATTTTGTTTCGTTCCTTCACATTTCTAGTTTTTCTTCCGGGCTGCACTCTTACTGGCCCCTTCAGTTTCTGGGAAGGAGGGAGATTACTCCCCTCCCTTTCTCTCCTTTTTTTTTTTTTTTTTTTTTTTTTTTCCTGGAGACCAGATTGTGCCCTATTACCCAGGCTGGAGTGCAGTGGTGATCATAGCTCATTGCAGCCTTGAACTCCTGGGCTCAAGTGGTCCTCCTGCCTCAGCTTACCAAGCAACTGGGACTACAGGCATGAGCCACTGTACATGGCTCCCCTTTTTCTGCTTTTAATGAATTTGCTTTTGCTGGTTGACACTGAGAGGCAGGCCAGGCTTCCTGAAGTAGGAACATGCAGGCTCCTTACACAAGCTAAGATGTCACCGAGGAAGGAGTGGTTATCATTCTTTCTCTGTGCTTGAAACCTTCAGTTACTCTCTGTTTGATGATAGCAGCTACCAACAAAGTGCCTGTTGGGGGCCAGGTGCCTATTAAATGCTTTTCTTGTGGTACTTAATTTAATTCTGCCAAGGCAATAGGGTGGAGCTGGGATTAGAGCCCAGGAACATCTGAGTCCAAAGCCCTGTTCTTTATGTTGTTCTCGCATGTGGACCAGATTTAAATGCACTGCCTGATTTCTTTCTTTCTTCCTTTATTTATTTATTTATTTTTATACGGGAGTTTTGCTCGTGTTGCTCAAGCTGGAGTGCAGTGGTGTGATCTCGGCTCACTGCACCCTCTGTCTCCCAGGTTCAAGCGATTCTCCTTCCTCAGCCTCCTGAGTAGCTGGGATTACAGGTGTCTGCCACCATGCCTGGCTAATTTTTTGTATTTTTAGTAAAGGCAGGGTTTCACCATGTTGGCCAGACTAGTCTCGAACTCCTGACCTCTAGTGATCCACCTGCCTTGGCCTCCCAAAGTGCTGGAATTGCAGGTGTGCGCCACCACACCTGGCCATTTTAAATAAAAATAAAAGGGAGCAGTTTATGCCAGAGTTCTCAGTGTGCTGGGGGCTGCATTCTCCAGTCTAGCGTGCCTCATACCCGCCCTTCCTGATTTGTCTTAGGCTGGAGAACTTTATTTTTTATTATTTTTTTAAGGCAGGGTCTCCTTCCCGTCATTCAGGCTGGAGTGCGGTGGTGTTAGTGGGGCTCACTGCATTCTTGACCTCCTGGGCGGGTTCAAGTGATCTTCCCACCTCAGCCTTTCAAATAGCTAGGACCACAGACGCATGCCACGATGCCCAGCTAATTTTTCAATTTATTTTAAAGACAGGGTCTTTCACTGTTGCCAAGGCTTGCTCCTGAATACCTAGGCCAGAATGATCCTCCTGCCTCTACCTCCCAAAGTGCTGGAATCACAAGCATGAGCCACTGTGCCTGGTTAAATAACTTTATTTTTAATTTTTTTTTTTATTTTTGAGATGGAATCTTGCCCTGTTGCCCAGACTGGATGGAGTGCAGTGGCATAATCTTGGTCCACTGCAGCCTCATCTCCCGGGTTCAGGCGATTTTCCTGCGTCAGCCTCCAGAGTAGCTGGGATTACAGGCATGCGCCACCACACCCAGCTAATTTGTTTTAAGTTTTATTTTATTTCATTTTTGAGGTGGAGTCTTTCTCTGTTGCCCAGGCTGGAGTGCAGTGGCGTGATCTCGGCTTACTGCAGCCTCCGCCTCCTGGGTTCAAGGGATTCTCCTGCCTCAGCCTCCCTAGTAGCTGGAATTACAGATGCATGCCACCACACCTAGCTAAGTTTGTATTTTTAGTGGAGATGGGGTTTCACCATGTTGGCCAGGCTGGTCTTGATCACCTGCCTCGGTCTCCCAAAGTGTTGGGATTACAGGTGTGAGCCACCGTGCCGGGCCATGCCAGAGAACTTTACACATGGCCTTAGATGTGTGCGTGTGATTAATGGATTTTGTTTGTTTGTAGGTCTTTCTCTATTACTCAGGCCAGAGTGCAGTGATGCAGTATGGCTCACCACAGCCTAAACCTCCCAGGCTCAAGTGATCCTCCCACCGCAGTCTCCAGAGTAGCCGGGACTACAGGCATGTGCCACCACATCCAGCTGATTTCTTTTAGTTTTTTATAGAGACAGGGTCTTGCTATGTTGCCCAGGTTGTATGGACAGCCTTGACTCTTCTCACTCAAACCTTGGAGGTTCTGGTCTTTATTCTTCCTTTGTTGATGTTTATCTTCACTGAGCGGGCCTCCTAACCTGGGTTTATGTAATCCTAAACCAAGCCTTTCTAACCTATGCCTCATCTCCTTTGGGGTCCCGTAGGTCCCAGCTCTGCTGTTAACACAGCAGTGTGATCTTAGACCTGTTTCTTAATCTTCCTGAGTCTCGGTTTCTTCCATGGTAAAGGGGATACTATGCCCAGCCTCGTAGATGTAAGTGTGACTGAAACATTTGCGGAGAGGCCTGGCTGCTGCATGTGGCGTTCATATTTTGTTGTTGTTTTCCATCTTAATGAAGATATCTTAGGATTTTTTGCTGTCTCAAAACAAGTAGATCCTTGACTTACATATGGGTTATGGATTCACATATTTTGACAGAGATATTCTCTTTATCATTGAACCACTCCCCCCTGCCAAAAAACCCCAGCCCCTGACCCCCAAGCCCAGTCCTCAGGCTCCCAGTGCTGTCCTGGGGATGGAGATGTGACTGGTAGGGGTGTTGATGATCATTTTTACCTTGGGCACATCCTTTTTCTGGGTTATCTTCTTGCTGGGTTATATCATGACAGTGTATGTTAAAACTCTAGCTTCTGGGGCAGGTGTAGTGGCTCACGCCTGTAATCCTAGCACTTTGGGAGGCTTAGGTGGGCAGATCGCTTGAGGTCAGCAGTTGGAGACCAGCCTGGCCAACATAGCAAAATCCCATCTCTACTAAAAATACAAAAATTAGCTGAGCATGGTAGTATTCATCCCAGCTACTTGGGAGGCTGAGGCAGGAGAACTGCTTAAACCCGGGAGGCGGAGGTTGCTGTGAGCTGAGATCATGCCACTGCACTCCAGCCTGGGCAACAGAACGAGACTCCGTCTCAAAAAAAAAAACCCCTCTAGCTTCTGGACTTGATATGTGGGGACACGGGACCTTTTCAAGGCTTTCTCCCTTAATTTCCATGTTTGTGTTTTTTCTAGTTTCTCCTTGGACCAAGATGACTGATGGAAAACTCTCCACCTCTACAAATGGCGTAGCCTTGATGGGCATTCTGGATGGTCGACCAGGAAACCCTCTTCAGAACCTGCAACACGTCCATCTCAAGGCGCCCCGACTCCTCTCGGCACCTGAGTACGGGCCCAAGCTGAAACTCAGGGCTCTAGAAGACCGGCACAGCCTTCAGTCGGTGGACTCGGGGATTCCTACCCTGGAGATCGGCAACCCAGAGCCTGTGCCCTGCAGCGTGGTCCACGTGAGGAGGAAGCAGTCCGACTCGGACATCGTCCCAGAGCGGGCCTTCCAGAGTGCGTGCCCATTGCCGTCCTGTGCGCTACCGGCTCCCAGCAGCACCGAGCGGGAACAGAGTGTGCGGAAGTCCTCCACGTTCCCCAGGACAGGCTATGACTCAGTGAAGCTCTACAGTCCAACCTCCAAAGCCCTGACCCGCAGCGATGACGTCTCCATCTGCAGCGTGTCCAGTCTTGGGACAGAGCTGTCCACCACGCTGTCGGTCAGCAATGAGGACATCTTGGACCTTGTGGTCACGAGCAGCTCCAGTGCCATTGTGACCCTGGAGAATGACGATGACCCACAGTTTACCAATGTCACCTTGAGCTCTGTCAAGGAAACCAGTGGCTCACAGCAGCAGGACTGTGTCCATGAGGCTGAGGAGGGGAGTAAACTGAAAATTCTGGGCCCATTTAGTAGCTTCTTCACCAGGTAACGCTCTCCTTGCCCTCCAGAACTTGCTTGTCAAGTCCTGGCAGGTCGCCTTGTTCTTGTCTCAGATGTGCTGTGCGTTCTCTGTGTTGTTAGGCAGGCACTGCCTCACACCGGTAACTGAGCCTTTTCGCGGTAGCCCGGGATCCTGTGGGACTGTGCAGGACTGGTCTGTTGCAGATTCTGCTCTTCTGTGTCCCTGGCTCATTTGCAGTCTGTTGTCACTTCTTGGCCTCCAACCTGTTGTGGCTGTCCCACAGGTGGCCAGTGTTAGCAAATCAGCAGCGTGAGCCTCTGCAGGGCCCTATATACTCATAACGTTTCTTGGGCCAAAAAGAGGGCACTGGTGAGGGTGATGCCAGTTAGTAACTCCCATTTCTTTTTAATTCACCTGGTTGCAGGTGGGCTAACGCTGAAAAGGGCATTAGCCTTTTCTTTTTACTTTTTCTTTTTTTTTTTTTTTTTTTTTGAGACGGAGTCTTGCTCTGTCACCAGGCTGAAATGCAGTGGCGCAGGCTTGGCTCACTGCAACCTCCGCCTCCCAGGTTCAAGTGATTCTCCTGCCTTAACCTGCCGAGTAGCTAGGATTACAGGTGCTTGCCACCATGCCTGGCTAATTTTTTGTGTTTTTAGTAGCGATGGGGTTTCTCTCTGTTAGCCAGGATGGGCTTCATCTCCTGACCTCTTGATCCACCCGCCCTGGCCTCCCAAAGTGTTGGGATTACAGGTGTGAGCCACCGCGGCCGGCCAGTAACTCCCATTTCTAGTGCCAGCCCTCACTGGTGTAGTGCAGTGCTGGCATCCTGGGTGTGCCAGCCATGTCCCCATGCTCCTGCTATGCTCTTGTGTGCCTGTCCTGGCACTGCCCCTGCTGTGGAGGTGCACTGCAGCCACATGCATTCCCACCCTTGCTGGGCCAGGCCATGCAGCCTGTCCCCATGGGGCCTTGTCACCCAGGTGCTGGAGTTCCTGTGTCCCTGAAGCCCCATGGGGGCTGTGCCTTCAGCTCCTGCCTCTTATTTGTGCTCTCGTGCTTTGGTTCAATGAGTGCCTGTTTCCCAGGCCACGTTCTAGGCCAGTCAGGTGGGGTAATACGGTGAGAGAAATTGTCTTGGGTTATGACTTAGGGTGGGCTTGTAGCCTGGGAGTGGTGGGAGTGGACACCTCAGTCAGTCACACAAGCAAATGTGAACTCTTGAACCGTGGTGTGCTGGGAGGAGGGACACGGGGGCTGTGGAGAGTATGTGTAGAATTGAGATCTGTGGCTGGGTGCGGTGGCTCACGCCTGTAATCTCAGCACTTTGAGAGGCCGATGTGGGTGGATCAGTTGAGGTCAGGAGTTCAAGACCAGTCTGGCCAATATGGTAAAACCCCGTCTCTACCAAAAATATAAAACAGCCAGGCATGGTGGTGCGGGCCTGTAATCCCAGCTACTTGGGAGATTGAGAATCCCTGGAACCCGGGAGGCAGAGGTTGTGATAAGCCAAGATTGCACCAGTGCACTCCAGCCTGGGTGACAGAACAAGACTCCATCTCAAAAAACAAACAAACAAAAAGAATAGCAATCTGCTCCATAGCTGCTCTTTGGAGGTCTCTGGGGCCAGGGCTTGACAGGTGGGAACATTTCTGCAGGGGACCTGGTTGCCACATCCGTGTCTGTAGCAGAACCCCTGTCAGACATTGCAGTACTGGGTGTCCCTTTGAGGTGGTGTGGTGTGCTGGCTGGAGTCCACTAGAGACTCTGTGACTGTGGCCACACGTAGTAACGTATCACTGCCTCAGCTGCTTCATCAGCGAAATGGGATCATCTCAGACGAGCCTAAGACCAGTCCTGAGCAAACGATCTGTGGTGTGGCCTGTGGTTTTGTCAGGAAACTGTCTTGAGTGTACTAACAGATAGGTGTCTTGGTACCATGAGTGGAGTTCCTGGTCTCAGAACGCAGTAACTCAGCGATTGCTCTCAGTGGGAGGAACCGGGGAACTTTTTGGGAGACCGTGTCACTATCTCTTCTGAGGCTATAGCTGTAGCGGTGTTGCTGTGGTTAGATTTGTGTGGCGGAACTCTCCCCTGTGCTCAGGCGAGTGCGCTCAGCTGTCCCTGCTTATGAATGCCACCTGGTCCCTGTTCCATGTGGTCCTCAGGATCCATCCAGACATCAGAATCAGAAGCTCAGCGAGAAGGGCCTGAGGATGGGTTTTCAGAATACCTGGGCTTCTTGGCAAATCTGGGAAACCTTGCTGGAAATGGGATTGGCTGGGAAGCAGCATGGTGGAAGGAGTGTGGCTTTGGAATTCCCACGACCTGCACCATGTCCAGCTCTGTGGTCTTGAGCAAATTCCTTCACCTCCCAGTCAGTTTTCTCATCCTGAAAACAGTGCACGGAGGAGCTGGGCACGTGTGCCCATTATGCTGTTGACAGACGTCACCCGCTCACCTTTGTCCCTGCACTTTCTGTCTCTGCTGCCTCACCTGAGAAGTGGGGATAATGAGCCCTTCCTTCTGTGGCAGTGGGGACTAAGTGGGTTAGGATGTGAGAAATTTAACGCAGATCCAGACATGTAGTAAACTTTTAAGCATCAGTTGCTTCTGGTGATCATAGCCACGTTGCTGTGTCTGCTGCCTTTGCGATTCAGCTGACTGAGCTGTGTGTATTGGATCCTCTTCCCCCTTGAAAGGAAGCATCGCTGGTTATGCAGTTTCTAGATCATTACTAAAGCGTCTGTTGCTTGAAAGTCACACTCAGCCTTGCGCCATAGAAAACAAGTGTCTTTTCTCTTATTCCTTGGCTCCTGTCTCCTTATCTTTCTTTTGATGGCTGTGACATTGTTATTGTGAGCCTCTCTGAATTACCTTTGGGAAGATAATGGAATAGAAGAAAAGGGACTCAAAACAAGTGATGACATGGGCAGAGTCTAGGGTTTTCTCGTCCTGGAGTCTTAAAAATGTTAGAGAAGAGTTTCCATCTAGAGTTTCTTTGAGGGGAAAGGGTTTCAGTGCCAGAATGTTTAGAGCGCACTAAACATTTTACAGGTGAGTAGAGTTACAGCGAATGTTCATCAGCTCAGCCCAGGGCCTGGCCCACAGCAGGTACCCAGAAGGCTGTGGACGTTGTGAGTCTTTGTTGAAGGTGGGGCTGGGGCTAGAGCTGGCCCTCTGGGCTTCCCAGCCCTGGCTTCTGAGCCATCCCGTTTCCCCACTTTGTCCCTACACTCTCTTGCCTTTTGTTTTCCTTGTCCTCAGTGGATCAGTCTCTGGGTTGTGAAGGATGTGTGGACAGTGTAGCCTAGGAGAACGTGCTCGGAGGAAGGGTGGAGATGGGCAGGTTTGACTTTGGCTGCTGGATGGGGTTGCCTGGGTGAGATCGGAGAAGGGGAGTGACAGGATGGCTGGCCAGTCCTGACCAGAAGCTGCAGGCCCAGGCTACATTTGTCCTTCACCCACACTGTCACTTGCACTGTCACAAGCACCTCTGTCCCAGACTCCAGCTTGAGCTTTAGAGAGAGTGCCTACCCCTGCGGAGCTCACAGTCTGATGGGGTAGACAGACAAGGCATTTCATGGGCTGTGGGGGCGGGCACGAGTGCTGTTACTGGGGGTGGGGAGGGCTGGCACTGCAGCTGGGAGTGCCGGTTCAGGAGTTCCTGCCGGCTGGGTTCATCGTGAGCCCTCCTGTTTAATCACTGTGTGACCTTGGGCATGTTACCTCTCTGAGCCTTAAGTAGGGGATAAAACTACTGTATACAGTTAGAGATCAAATAGGTAGGGCATTTAACTCCCTGGCACTCCGGAAGTAGTAGCTTTCTGTGGTTCTAACAGAAATATTATCATTTCTAAAAAATAAGTTTTCTAAAGCTTTCTCTAGTTCTCCCATATTGTGCTTGTCTCTGTCAACCTGTTGCTGAAAAAGTGAGAGCAGGGCTGCTCTGACTGGCCGATGTTCTGGGAGAGATGCCACTTTGTTGTGGGCAGCCATCCTGCACACCGGAGGGCACCTTACAGCGTCCCTGGCCTCCACCCACGAGATGCCAGCAGCACTCCCCCGGCCGTGGCAGCCAAAACTGTCTCCAGACGTTGCCAGATACCCCAGGGAGGGGCTGGCAGAATCGTTCAGCCTTTGGGAATAAATGTTGGGATTTCCTTCTTTGAAGGAAATTTACTAGCATAACTTGAGGACGATTTTCATTTGTATGGAAGAGAAGGACCATGTTAAGGGATAACATGAACCCAGTGTAGATTAACAATATTTATCTAGAAACCTGGACAGCAAATGTAAGAGAAAGTCACATGCTTGTGGCGAGTTTATTTTCCACAGGATTATAGGGTTGGGTTCTATGAAGCCAAGGGTTTAATCTCCTAATCCACGTTGGTCTAGAAGTTAATAATTAGCTTTGATCAAGTACATCGTCTCTTGTGTAACCCCTTTATGGAGCTCTCAGAAGAGATGATCTGAGTGCCCTTTGCTGAGGAGAGGTGTTTGAACTGCATTGAAGGAGAAGGAGCTTGCCCAGTGAAGGTGTGGGGCAGAGGGAACAGCTTGTGGCAGGCTGGGAGGTGGGGGGCACCTGGCTGTGTTTAAAGAACCGGAATGATGGATTTTTCCAGACTGCTTCCCGACGTGGCTGGGAGCTCCTTGGGGCAGAGTCTGTGTCTGGTTCACCCTGGTTCACAGGCAGAGAGGAATGTAGTGGTTGAGAGCAGGGGCTGCTCTGACCCAAGTTTGAACCTCAGCTCTGCCATTTTTATACTGTGTGATCTTGAGAAAGTCACTTGGCCTCTGCCATCCCCAGTGTGTACTTGAGTGACATGGGGTTAATTGCACCTCTTGTTAAGAGTTAATGTGAGGGGGCCGGGTGCTGTGGCTCACGTCTGTAATCACAGCACTTTGGGAGGCAGAGGTGGGCGGATCACCTGAGGTCAGGAGTTCAAGACCAACCTGGCCAACATGGGGAAACCCCGTCTCTACTAAAAATACAAAAATTAGCTGGGTGTGCTGGTGGGCGCCTGTAATCCCAGCTATACTTGGGAAGCTGAGGCAGGAGAATCATGAACCTGGGAGGTGGAGGTTGCAGTGAGTTGAGATTGCACCACTGCACTCCAGCCTGGGTAACACAACCAGACTGCATCTCAAAAAAAAACGAACAAACAAACAAAAAAAAGGAGTCAATGTGAGGGTTAAATCAGATAATACAAGTAAATCTCCAGGCGGAGCACGTACCCAGTGAATAGGTTAGATTTCTGGCCCTACTCTCTGCTTTTGTTGGGATTTCACAAAAAATTTCACTTTTTTTTTTTTTTAAGATTCAGCTGTATGAAAATATTTGAAACCACTGACTTAAGAAACATAAATCTTCAGATAGGTACTTTGTCTGGACATAAAAGTGTCAACCAGAAGTTTTAGTTCCTGTGGTGACTAGGCTTTTGGGATTTGATTCTTTGGAAAGTGACAGCAGTGCTAAGAAAGGAACCTGCGCTGGGGCTTTCTCCCTGGGGAGGTGAGTTAGCTCACCAGTGAGGGGGATGCCGCTGGCAACACATGACTGCCTGAGCCCCCAGTGCAGGGAAGAGCAGGCAATGTTCCGCTTTTGCTAGATGCTGTTCTTCCCTTCTCCAAGGCTGCCTTGCTTGATCCTCAGCAGCCGTCTGCAGTGGTGTGGTGTGGGATTTGGTAGCTGGCCTGCCATCCTCCAGATCAACCTCCTTCCCTCCTTCCTGTGCTATAGCAGTTGGAGAGTTAAAAACGGTCATTTCCCAGAGTCTCTTGCAGCTAGGGTTCTGGATATCAATTACATGCCATCAGATTCTCCCATGTGAGAGACTGGAGGCAGCAGTTCGGCAGATGCCATTTTTCTTGTCCTTCTGGCTGTTTCCTGCTACCTGGTGATGTCATAGAGACATGAGGCTCTCCTTCAGTGTCATCCCCGGCCGTCTTCACTCCCTGGGTGTTGAGGCGGCTGTAAGGGAGCCAGTGTCACAGGCAGCTGTGGTGGCTTCCCAGTCCCGGGGTATTGTTGCATCAGATGTGGCAGCTCCCCTGGTGCGTCAGTTCTCTGCTGTTCAGGGAGCCGCTCCTGGGGGCCTAGCTTAGAGCCGACTACCAGCAATTTTGAAATTGTCTAATTCCCTGAGTTAAATTTCTTTCTGCCTGAAATGCCTAGAGTGGTTTCTGTATCCTTCACTGAAAGCTGACTAAGTAAAGTAGGTACCGGGAATTCTCATTTGCATGTGAGGAAACTGAGGCAAGGGTGGTTAAGTGTTTTGCCCAAGGATACAGAGAAATAGAAATAAGTTCATGCTTCTAAGGGTCGTTGGGATTACGTGGGGAGGGAGTGTGCGTAGACGTGAAGTGCCGGGCACACCACAGGCATGTTAATGTCTAGTCTGTTTTCCTGTTGCCTGACTGTAATTTACTCCTGCTTTGTCTGTCTCAGCATTAGCACTAGTGAATTGAGATGGAACACTGTAACTATGCCTTTCTGTGCAGTCAGCTCTTTAATATTGCTGGTGACTTTGCCCTGGCGTTATGGATATGTAGACAGCACCTGCTGTGTACCTGCGTGGCTGCTGCTCTGTATGAGCTGGTGTGTTGCTTTGCGCACTCCCTGGGTCAGGAGGGAGTCCTGGGTGGTGGTCTCTTGACATCTACCGTGTTTGCTGGTGTGTGGTCTTGGGTGAAGCAGGTGCTTAGTCTCTCTGGGGCTTAGTGTCCTTGTTTGCAAAATGAGCTGAGGAGTACGTACATTACGTTAGAGTTGTGATAATGAAAAGACCCGTCTGATCAAGGTGTCGGGATGCAGGTGCCAGGCAGTAGGAAAGCAGGAAGCTTAGAAGAGGGGCAGACTAATGCTGGAGGCCACTGGGTCAGTCCCTCTACTCTGTGGTGAGGATCTGGAGAGAGATATGAACAAAGCAGCGAAGCCCCCCAGGAGCCCAGAAAGAAATAACAGGCTGAGATGCCAACTGGCCTCCGAAAGTGCTTTCCACCCACACGAGGGTGGAGACGGTGAGGGATCAGCTTGTGCAAAGGGAGGGGAGCAGGGGAGAGCCCAGCCCCTCTGGGAAGGTGCCAGTAGCGTGAGGTGCTCAGGAGGGGCAGGGATAGGAGAGGAGACCAGAGAGGTGGTAGGCACCCAGATGGGGCACGATTTTGAGGACCACATGGAGACTCAGGACTCAAAGCCTGTCACCACCAGACAGGGTAAGATGAAAATCTGCACAGGAGTTGATGGGCTGCCTTGATGAGCATGAGTTAAACTTGATAGCCTGACAGCGTCAGATGAGCAGCTCACTTTGGAGAAGGCACTTGCCCTGTTCTGAGCTCAGGTTCTGGGCCAGGCACTTCAGTCTCCTTCTAAAGCATTTCACAGCTCACTGGAGACAGGCTTGGAAAGGCTAACGGCACAGACCGCAGAGCTGCAATTCGAACATTCACTTGTTAACTCCTGAGTCCCTGCATGCTGTTTCTACAGAAGACACCACCCTGTCTCTTGTGACACGTGTACCATGATCAGAAAGGGGGAAGCTCGGGGCTGGGAGAGCAAGAGGAGATGAACGGGAAATCAGAAGTGCAGTGGCGATTTTGCAGGGCATTGTTGGAGCTGTGACACTCTGTGAAAGGGAGGAAGTAAGCAGAGCTCTAAGCTGGGTCAGGGCGGCCAGCTGGGTGGCATCTGTCAGGGTACTGCAGCTCCTCCCTGGGAAGGCGGTTGGAGACTTGCTTCTCAAGCCGTCGCAGGCCAGCAGGTTGAGAATGCTTTCCTCCAGTTACTCCAGGCATTTGACGGTGTGGGAGTGAGGTGGGAGTGAGGCTGGAGTCAGCCTGTGTCACGAGGCCTGCTGCTGGGTTGGTGGCCTCATGGGCTGGTCACTGCAGGGGAGGGAGATGCGGGAGGATCACTGCAGGTACCCCCTGGAGGCCTTGAGCCAGAGAGAAGCAGGGAGGGTTTTAGCGAGCAAGAAACTTGTAGGATGCTTCGCGTTATTCCTCACTAAAAATCTGTGAGGAGCCACTGCGCCCGGCCTTGCTCTGGGTCTTCTGACCCTGTTTCCATTCCCCCATCGCAAGGGTTGACGTTCCCTGGTTGTGTGTTCTCGTGCCAGGCAAATTCATCAGCTTGATGACCTCTTGATTGCAGAATGTCTGCACTTTTTTTCCAGTCACGGGTTTACACAGCTGGGCTCTTACCTAGGGTTGATTCAGCACCTGGGAGGTCACTGGTAACCATGACCGGAGACCTTTCTTTACATCCGGCTGAGCTTCAATTTGAGGTTGCAGTTCACCTCTGGAGAGGTGCCACTGATGGTGTCACTGCACACAGGGCTTAAAGGAGCTGTAGGACACCAGCTGCGTGTGCGCCGGACACACAGGAGGTTGTCTGGTGACTGCTGCAGATGCTGTTTGCAGACCTGGCCAGTGTCAGGCCATGTTCAGAAAGAACGGCTGGGCTTGTGAGGGTGTGCTGCTTCCCTGTGCTTTGCTGGGCTTTGTTTTCTCTTGGCAGCAAATAACAACAATAATGATTCTTTTTTTTTTTTTTTTTGAGACAGAGTCTCACTCTGATTGCCAGGTGCCATCTTGGCTCACTGCAACCTCTGCCTCCCAGGTTTTTAAGCGGTTCTCCTGCCTCAGCCTCCTGAGTAGCTGGAACTACAGGTGCGTGCTACCACGCCCAAATAATTTTTGTATTTTTAGTCGGGGTGGGGGGGGTCTCACCGTGTTGGCCAGGATGGTCTTGATCTCTTGACCTCATGATCCGCCCCCCTCAGCCTCCCAAAGTGTTGAGATTACAGGCATGAGCCACCACACCCGACAGTGATCCATTTTTTGAGTGGCTGCTGTGTACCAGGCACTGTGCTATGTTCTTAAATATGTTTCTCACCATACATACTTAAAAAAAAACTTACTGAGCATCTGCCATATGCCAAGGCACTATTCTAGGTGCTTGGAATTCATTTGTGAACAAAACAAAGCCCCTGTCCTTGCAGAGCTTATGTTCTAGCAGAGGGCGCTGATGATAAACACAGTGAGTAGATGGAGGGTACGTGCTGGCTGACCGAAGAGCTGCGGAGAAAGTGAGCAAGCAGGGGTGGTACGAGTCCTGGGAGGACTGGAGAAGACAGGTTACACAGTGAATAGGCTGCTCGGGATATGCCTGAAGGAGGAGGAGAGATTGAAGCAAAGACTTGAAGGGGGCCGGGTGCAGTGGCTCATGCCTGTAATCTCAGCGCTTTGACAGACCAAGGAGGGCAGATCACCTGAGGTCGGGAGTTCAAGACCAGCCTGGCCAACATGGTGAAACCCTGTCTACTAAAAATACAAAAATTAGCTGGGTGTGTTGGCACGCACCTATAATCCCAGCTGCTAGGGAGGCTGAGGCAGGATAATAGCTTGAGCCATTCAGGCTTGAATCATGTTGGAGGTTGCAGTGAGCTGAGATCACGCCACTGCACTCTAGCCTGGGTGATAGAGCAAGACTCTGTCTTTAAAAAAAAAAAAAAAAAACACACACCTGAAGGTGTCAGTCACAAAGTTAACCAAGCAGGTACTTGGGAGGAGAGTGATCCAGTGAAGGGGAAGGACGAAGCAGGCCTGATGCATTTGAGCACAGAGGCCCTGGGGATGGACGTCACGTCGGTGGGACCCGGTTCTGTATGGGCATATGGGCCATTGAATGATGTTGGCTTTGACTTAGAGTAAACGGGGAACCACTGCAGAGTGTTTGTCTTCTTGAGGTGGGGTCTTGCTACGTTACCCAGCGTGGAGTGCAGTGGCCATTCACAGGTGCAGTCATAGTGTAATGTGGCCTTGAACTCCTGGGCTCAAAACGGCCATCCTGACTCAACCTCAGAATAGCCGGGCCTACGGCACCACTGTGCTTGGCTCAGCTGCAGAATTTTGAGGGAGGAGTTGTCCTGGTTTTCTACTGCTGCGTAACGAATAACCACACATTTGGTGGCTTAAACAACATGGCTGTCCATCACAGTGTGGCTGGGTTCCCCTCGGGCACTTATCAGGATGAACCAGCATGGTGGCGGCCGCATCCCTGTCTGAGGTCTGGCTAAGGAATTGTCTGCATCCAGGCTCACTCAGGCTGTTGGCAGAGCTCGTTGCTTGCAGCTATGAATTCAACCCCTTATTTCCCTGATTGCTGTCAGCCAAGGGTCACTTGCAGCTCCTGGAAGTCACCCAGATTCCTTGCTGTGTGGCCCCTCCATATTGAAAACCAGCAACAAGGATTCTCTTGTGTCGAGTCTGTCTTACCCTCTAAATCTCTTTCCAAAAAGAACACTGATTGCTTCTAAGGGCTCACTGAAATTGCATAAGGCCCTCTGAGAATTACCTCTTTTTCTTTTCTTCTTTCTTTCCTTTCTTTCTTTTGCCTTGCTTTGTCACCCAGGCTGGATTTCAGTGGTGCCATCATAGCTCACTGCTTGAAATCCCAGGCTCAAGCCATCCTTGCACCTCAGCCTTCAGAACAGCTGGGATCACAGACATAAGCCATCACACACAGCTAATTTTTAAAAATTTTTGTGGGGACATGGTCTCACTTTGTTGCTCAGGCTGGTCTTGAACTCCCAGCCTCAAGAGATCCTCCTGCCCTGGCTTCCCCAAGTGTTGGGGTTGAACCACCATGACTCACTGTGCCTGGCCTACCTCTCTTAAAGAAAGTCACACAGTGACTGATCACAGATTGACTGTCCCATCATACTCCTAGTTTAGGCCCATGTTCAAAGGGAGGGATTTTACAGGGTATGACCATCCAGGAAAGGGAATCTTAGAACTCTGCCTTTCATAGGAGTAGCAATTTCATTGAGTCCTAAACAGAATGCCCTGAGGTGCCATATCGAGAGGAGGCATTCGGGCAGGGGAAGGGCAGAGCAGGGAGTGCTAGGAGGCTGTTGCAGGAGTCCAGACAAGAGGTGATGTTGGCTTCGCCCGGGTGGTAGCTGTGGGAGGGTGTGATTTGAAGAATGGATGTGGGTGCAGAGAAGACAAAGGAGGCAAAGATGACTTCTAAGACTTTTGGCCTCAGCCAGTGGAAAATAGAGTTGCCAAGTTGGAGAGAAGATGAGGGGTGGAGTTTGAGACATCTTAGACATTTACAGGAAGGAGGTAGAGCAGGTGACTAGACGGGACCCTGGCAAGAGTGGGGCTGGATGGGAGGTATACACTGAGTCATTGGCACTGGAAGGGGTTTGAAAGCAGGTGCGATCTCCTTGGAAACAAGCGGACAGAGAAGAAGGCCAAGGAGTGAGCCTCAGGTCTGCCAGCACCGCGAGATCTGGGAGGGGAGGAGGAAGCAGCAAGAGCGAGAAGGCAGGGCTGGTGAGCCGGGAGGGCACGAGTGTGGGGTCTGGAAGCCAGGTGTGGGCTCGGAGCATGGGCGTCACCGAGGGGAGGGGCAACTGGGCAGAGGTTGCTGAGAGGGCAGGGCAGATGAGGACTCAGAATTGACTGTTTAAGCACTTCGGGAGGCCGAGGCAAGTCAGGAGTTCGAGACCAGCCTAGCCAACCTGGCAAAACTCCGTCTCTACTAAAAATAACAAAAATTAGCTGGGTGTGGTTGTGAGTGCCTGTAATCCCAGCTACGTGGGAAGCTTAGGCATGAGAATCACTTGAACCCAGAAGGTCGAGGTTGCAGTGAGCTGAGGTTGCGCCACTGCACTCCAGCCTGGGCGACAGACCAAGACTCTTGTCTCAAAAAAAGAAAAATAAAAAGGAAAATGGGGGCCGGGCGCGGTGGCTCACGCCTGTAATCCCAGCACTTTGGGAGGCCGAGGCAGGTGGATCATGAGGTCAAGAGATCAAGACCATCCTGGTCAACATGGTGAAACCCTGTCTCTACTAAAAAATACAAAAAATTAGCTGGGCATGGTGGCGCGTGCCTGTAATCCCAGCTACTCAGGAGGCTGAGGCAGGAGAATTGCCTGAACCCAGGAGGCGGAGGTTGCACTCCATTGCACTCCAGCCTGGGTAACAACAGCGAAACTCTGTCTCAAAAAAAAAAAAAAGGAAAATGAAAAGAATTGACTGTTTAGCAATAAGGAGGCCATCAGTGACCTTTGAGCAGAGCTGTTTTAGTGGAGTGGTGCAGGCGAAAACGAAACTGGAGTAAATATTTAAGAGAGAATGGGGCCAGCGTGGTGGCTCATGCCTGTAATCCCAGCACTTTGGGAGGCCAAGGTGAGTGGATCACTTTAAACTGGGAGATTGAGATTAGCCTGGGCAAAATAGTGAGACCCCATCTCTACAAAAAATAGAAAAAATTATCCGGGTGTGTTGGCGTCCACCTGTAGTCCCAGCTACTTGGGAGGCTGAGGTGGAGGATCACTTGACCCTAGGAGGTCGAGGCTGCAGTGAGCTGCACATCATTATCACCAGGAGTCCACTGCATTGGTCTTCTGCAGTGACGCGCCAGTGCATTCCAGCCTGGGTGACAGCGTGAGAGCCAAAGAGGCTGGGAGAAGAGAAGTTGGAAGCAGTGAGCAGGTGATTCTTTTGGTGGGTTTGCTGCAGGATGGAGCAGAGAAATGGGGTGATAGCTGGAGGCAGAAGTGGTGTGATTTTATTTTTCCTTTTTTAAAATTGGAGAGATACAGGGTTTTTTTGTTGTTGTTTTTTGTTTGTTTTACTTTGAAAACAACCTAGTGAAAGAATAAGAGGCAAGCATATCAGGGAGAGGAGAGAATCACTGGAGCATCGTCCTTGAGTTGTGTCTGAAGGAGCGCGATCTGAGCTCAGTAGGGACGTGGCTTCAGCTA
>NW_022437025.1:5718918-5748990 GCF_009761245.1 Sapajus apella | reverse complement strand
CTCTGTCACCCAGGCTGGAATGCAGTGGCACGATCTCGGCCCACTGTAATCTCTGCCTCCTGGGTTCAAGCAATTCTCCTGCCTCAGCCTCCTAAGCAGCTGGGACTATAGGCATGCACCACCACACCTGGCTAATTTTTGTAATTTATGTAGAAACTGGGTTCACCATGCTAGCCAGGCTGGTCTTGAACTCCTGACCTTAGGTGATCTATCTGCCTCAGCCTCCCAAAGTGCTGGGATCGCAGATATGAGCCACTGTGCCTGGCTTGAATATATATTTTTAATTTCAATATATTTACTTTTTACAAAATAAACGATTGGCCAGGTGCGGAGGCTGAGGCGGGCAGATCATGAGGTCAGGAGTTTGAGACCAGCCTGGCCAACATGGTGAAACCCTATCTCTACTAAAAATACAAAAAATAGCTGGGCGTGGTGGCAGGTGCCTGTAATCCAGGCTACTTGAGAGGCTGAGGCAAGAGTTTCTTGAATCCAGATAGTGGAGGTTGCAGTGAGCTGAGATTTTGCCACTACACTCCAGCCTGGGCAAAAGAACAAGACTGCGTCTCGTGGGTGGAGGGGAGACTATTTTTTAGAGCAGTTGTAGGTTCACAGCAGAATTAAGCAGAGAGGATAGAATTTCACCTATCTCCTTTTTACCCTCATGTGCACAGCCTGCCCTCCCATCAGCAGTCCACACTGGAGGAGTCCGTTTGTTACCACCGATGATACCATACTGATTGACATGTCATTACCACCAGGAGTCCAGAGTCTACATCACGGGCCACGCTGGGTGCTGTGCACTCTGTGGGTTTGGACAAATGTGTAATGATGTGTATCTACCATGGCCATATCATACTTAGGAGTTTTACTGCCCCCAGTCCTCTGTGATCCACCTATCTGTCTCTCTGTCCTAACCCCTGCAAACTACTGATCTTTTTACTGTCTCCATAGTTTGGCCTTTTCTAGAATGCCATACAGGTGGAAATCATTTTCAGATTGGCTTTTTTCATTTAGCCCTCTACAGCCTCCATGTGAGGACCAGCCTTGAAGGCCTTCTGTGTGCCTCATGAATCCCATGTTCACATGGGGCACAGGAGAGAGGCTGGGGCGAGTGTGCGTGTCACCACAGCTGTGCAGGGGCTGCGGCTCTGGCTGGCCTCCCGGTGGGGCCAGTGTCCCATTATTCCAGGTCTGTGGGCTCCTCCCCTGCAGCCGCACTCTGAGGAGCATCCGTCCAGGCTTCAGGAGTGAAGACCTGGTTGTGCAGTAGTGCAGCAGCTATGCCATCCCCCGGGCTCAGGGCTGGCCTGAGTGCTGCATGGGAAAGCGCCGTGGACACCACGGGGAAGAGGTGCTAGTGAAGCCCTCACCCGCTCAGCCAGTGGCCTCTTCCTCATTAGCAGTGAACATTGTCCTGGCTCTGCCACCCACTCCCTCTGCATCTGGGGCAAGTTGCTTTGCAGACACAGCTTTCCCATGTGTAAAATGCAGAGTTGCATCAGGCAGTCTTGGAATCTTCCAACAGGAAGAACCTTCTGGAATCAGCCGCAGCCCCTGCTGTCCTCCTGCAGGCCTGGAGACCCTTCCTTGAATGGCTCTCCTGCCCGCTTTTCCTGCTGCATAAATGAGAAGAACCCACAGGAGTCCCCCAGGAAAGTGGCCCCTTTTGCCACGTGTCAGCTCCCAGCTGTGGCTGGGGCGCCTCTCATACGCAGTGCCATCCGACCAGGCCCCCCCAGCAGCCTGCACGCCCCTCGAGGGACAGCCTCTTGCTCATTTTATGATGGTGCCTGGTTAGAACTCAGTAAGTGCTTGCCAAATGCTTGAATTCAGACGTCATCCCTTTCCTTAGAGATGATCTACCCAAGGACCCAGGCCTGGGAGTGTAGTGGTCAGCACACCCGCTTCAGTCCAGCGGATGTACAGTCACCACATCCGCTTCTCCAAATCAAAGCGCCCAGTGGCATGAAAGTCTACTGAGACCGCACTGCAGACACTGGTAAGGGCTGCTCCATGCCAGGCTGTGAGGCCTATGGTGGAGTCCCTGAGGAGAGGGGTGGGGGTGGGAGTGGGAAGGTGGCGTGGGAAAGCTGGGGGCATTCCACTTTACACAGGGAGTCAGGGAGGGCCTTGTGGGAAAGGAGCATTTGAGCAAAGATCTGAGGGGGGTGTGGGTGAAGCGTGTTCTTCCAAAGCACACAGAGACGAATGCCCTGAGGCTGGCAGGGACTGGCCTTGCTCTTCAGGCCTCACGACCTACACCAGGCTCCTGGAGAAACAGCCCCGCCCCTGGCGCCCGCAGCACCTCATGCCCGCTCAGCAGCCTAGAATCGTATACTGGGGCACAGTTGATGCTTTAGTTACTAGAATATCAAACTGCCGTCCAGTGTGTTAGCCACTAGCCCCATGTAGCTATTTAAATTTAGTTAAAATTACCTGGAATGGAAAGTTCAGTTTCTTAGTCACTGTGGTCAGTCAGGCGCTCAGTAGCCACGTGTGGCTTGTGGCCGCCCTGTTGGGCAGCTCAGATTAGTACATTTCCACTGTGCAGGAAGTTGTGTTGTTCAGCACTGGTCTGTGGGACAATCTGTGACTTGAACCTTCCTTATGGGAAGGTTCACAGGGCCTCCCTGTGAACTCTAGTGCACATTTAAGTATGGGAGAGGACAGGTGGGGGGGGAGCCCACACCACTCAGGTGTATTCTGAAGGTGCCAGTTGTGCTCTCCTGTGAGTGGATCAAGAACCTGGTAGAGACTCAGAGTGCAGTCATAGAGCCACAGATTTGCAAGTCTGTTCTGCTCGGCTTGCTGGGCGGCTGGACCTGGTGCTCTGTGTTCCTGTGCCTTGCTCACCTGTCTCCGAGCTGGCGACCAGGAGGCCATGCCTGGACAGTGCCTGTTACGGCAGCCGGTGCTACGCTCACTAGAATGTATTAGGGATCGCTGTGTCCCAGTTTATCTCATGAGTGAACGAATGAATGAATTAATGAACGGTAGTGTGGATTTGCCGAAGGGAGGAGCTGCAGCAAGGGGAAAATGGAGAAAGAGGATTTAATCAGTTCTAAAGGGTAAACATGAGTGACTTCTCTTGGCTGTTAATGATTGGGTGAAAGCAGCTTGGCTGTCCTGTGATCCAGCCAAGGATCCAGTCCTCTAGGTGTTTGTTCTGTAGGGTTTCATGGGACATTTCCTTCTGTTGGTGGGTTGGGAAACTTGCCCGTATGCAAGGAAAGCGGCTTTTTTTTTTTTTGATGGAGTTTTACTCTTGTTGCTCAGGCTAGAATGCAATGGCATGATTTCGGCTCACCGCAACCTCTGCCTCCCAGGTTCAAGTGATTCTCCTGCCTTAGCCTCCCGGGTAGCTGGGATTACAGGCATGCGCCACAACGCCCGGCTAATTTTGTGTTTTTAGTAGAGACAGAGTTTCTCCATCCTAGTCAGGCTGGTCTGAAACTCCTAACCTCAGGTGATCTGCCTGCCTTGGCCTCCCAAAGTGCTGGGATGAGCCACCATGCCTGGCCTTTCTAATTTTTTAATTTATTTTTGAGATGGAGTCTTGCTCTGTCACCCAAGCTGGAGTGCAGTGGCGCAATCTTGGCTCACTGAACTCTCTGCCTCCCGGGTTCACACGATTCTCCTGCCTCAGCCTCCTGAGTAGCTGAGATTACAGGCACCTGCCACCATGCCTGGGTAATTTTGTATTTTTAGTGGAGACGGGGTTTCACCATGCTGGCCAGGTTGGTCTCGAACTCTGGACCTCAGGTGATCCACCCGTCTCAGCCTCCCAAAGTGTTGGGATTACAGGCATGAGCCACCGTGCCTGGCCGAAAGCAGCTTTTTAAGTTCTTACCACTTCATGTTGCTACTGACATCATCTTCCTGTGGGGAAGGCGGGCACTGGCTATGGCGTGTCGGTAACATTCAGGAACAGCATGAACTGAACCAAAAAAGATGTTCCTTAGCTTGCACATCTGTTCCTGTGACTTGTCCAATGGCCAAGGCAGTGTTTCTGTCCTGGCTTCTTGAAGTGTTGATGTCCTTAGAAACTGCACAGAGAGCAAGGCTGTTTTGCAGGTTGGGGGACAAGGAGAATGAATTTGCTCCAGACATGTCAGGCCTCCCGCATTCATGGAAGTCCCTCAGGCTTGCTGGCAGCCTCAGGAAACTTTATGCCCCGTCTTCCTGGAAGCTCCATGTGTGTGTTTAGTTTCTTGCCAGCATACCTTCCTCCTGCCGTGGGTGAGGTTATGTTCAGGCTGGGAGGTGGCGATCAGTGTGAAATGCAGGAGGCCTCGTGTGGAACCACAGGAGTACATGGGTTGGAGAAGCCCACGGCCAGGCCCGTTCCTGCAAAGCACATTCCACTCATAAATTAGCTTCCCTTTGCCCAGATGGGTATAGAATCTGTTCTGCTTTACAGATGTTAGTGGGTAGTATCATAGGATAATGCAATAATTAAAACCGTTTCCTCCTATTTTCTGCCTTAAATAGGAGATTATTTAAAATGCTTACACGTTTTTTATTTTGGGACTATTTAGTACAACTAACACTGAATTATTTCATGCCTTCTGTACTTTTCATGCACACACATCTTACTAGATTGCCACATCAAATCAGTTCCTGTTTATGTTGAGTGAGCAGGGTTTGTAACTGAGCTGTTTCAATTCCAGTTTTGCTGATTCTTTGTTGTGAATAGTTGTGGTTTATCTCAAGATTCCTGTAAGATTCTATATATGGAAGAATGGTGAGTCATCTCGAGTTGCAGAATAGTCCTTTTGGGCCCCAGGGCAGTCCAGTTTTCCTGTTCATTTCCCCTCGCCTCCAGCAAGAAGCTTTTACAATCCAGGCTCTGTGTACTAAGTGTTGTACAGGTACTTGTTTATAGGCATTTGAAAGTTAGAGGTTAGCTTTAGGCTCTGATCTCCTTCTAGGTTTCAGATCTGGGTGTTAAACACATTTCCTATGGTGGGAGGAGTGAGGGGGAACACAGGGGGGCTGGTCAAAAGGGATGGGCTCTGCCTTCCCTGCCCCACGTCCTGCAGAACCAGGCAGGAGGAAGAAGGAAGGTGAGGGGCCAGTGAGTGGGGTGAGGAACAATGTCTCGTGGGTCACGCTTGCCCTCATACCTAATGGGGAAAAGGAGAATGAATTTGCTCCAATACCTGGCTGTTCATTCACTTTAAGTTTTTGCCTGGAATGGGCAGATTTTATCCCTTTTAGAGGTTCCTTTGAGAGCAGTTATTTTTAAAGCAGAAGAAATTGAGTTGTAGGCAAAATTCCTGGGAAAAACACATGAATATGTGTTGGATGAATGTTCGCTGCTGTAGCAAACTTGAAATACATGTAAAGCTTCAAACGCAATACACGTTTATTTCCAGGCCATGTTCCCCCAGCTTCTTTCTGTCCTGTGGCCCCATCATTTTCAGCACAAGATTGCTGGGCTCCTCGATATCAAGCCAAAGCAGGTGAGAGCGGGTGGAGGGACCAGCGTGGGAGCTCCGCAGGCCAGCCTTGCCTGAAGCAGCACACCACTCCACTCAGCGTTAATTGGCCGGAATGCTGCCTCAGGGTCTCCCCTACCTGTGAGGGAAGCTGGGAAAGAGGACTGTGCCCAGGACAAGGAAATGGGTTTGGCCAATAACTGGGAGCCATGGCTATGATGTCTTTTCCTTCCTCCTTCTGTCCCTCTCCCTTCTTGATGAGAATTAAATGCCTGAAGTCGATTAGTTGAATGCCCGTCTCTTTCTCTTGCCCAAGTGGTGGTTCCCACCACCTGGTCCAGAGCACTTGGTATACAGCCTATGCAGGATCTGGCCGCTGCCCACATCTCTGGCCACCAGTTCCCAGAGCCCGTGGTGCTCGGCTCTGCGTCTTGCCTGTTCTGCTGCCTCTCCCAGAACTGTCCTTTAGGATTCACCTTAAGTGACGCCTCCTCTAGGAAGCCTTCTTTGAACACCGCAACCCCTCCCAGACCTTTCATGTGGATCTCACAGTCCCTGAACTTCCTTGAGACAGCACTAGGCACTCCCTGCTCCCTCCTGGAACCTTGAGCTTCCGGAGAGCTGGGGCCACACCGTCCTTCTGGGGTTTTCCGGGCCAGTGCAGGTGGCCAACAGATAACCTTGAGTGAATATGAGTCTAAAAACAGTGATAAAAAGATCTGGCAAACTTAACTTTTAAATCTAAATATGTTTCTTTTAAATTATATTATTGTTCTGGGTCTTGAGAGCCGACGTCCCTCAACAATTCAGGCTTCCATATGGGGTCGCAGCCGCTTGGGTTTCAGATCGCGGGCGCGGCCCCCATCTGCAGTGTGTGTCTGTGAAGCTGGTGCGTTCTGCTGGGGGCTTGGGGTTTTTTTTGTGGTAGATCTTTTTGGCTTAGATATGTTTCTTAAAGCTTCTCTTTGTTTAAAAATATGCAGGAAAAATTTGGTGTCATTCTATTTTTTGTCCTTTTCTACACCTACCCCTGATTTTTCCTCCTTTTATTTCCTTGCAGACTTTGAATTTTAAACAGATAAAAATGTATGCTGTTTCTATAGTTTGGTGTCCTGCTTTTTTACTTAGAGCAAACATTTCTCAGCATAATTAAAACATGTTTGTACGCTTATTAATGTCTTTGTGGGATTTCATCCTGTGAATCATTTACTTGTCCAGCAATAAGGAAATGGCTTTTTGATGATAGAATTCCCTGTGTGCTTTGGGGTACGGGGCCTGCCTTTCAGATGATTTTCTTGGGACCAAGTCCCCAGGGCTTGCTGCTTCATGACCAGCATCTTGGTGCCCCGGTCAGCTTTGCCTGTCCTCCCTGGGGTCAGCTCTGGCCTGTCCTCCCTCCCACTGCCGGGTGCCCTCTGTCCTTGATGGAGTTCACTGGTAGTGAGAGCCCTGCTCTGTTTTACCAACGAGCATGCTCAAGCAGTGGCTGATGTGCAGCTGGAGTTCGCCGTGGCTCTGGCCCCTGGTTCCTGTAAATTGAGGCGTGGGAGGATTCGTCCTCCCCGGTCTACGGTATCTGTAGATACAGCATCCTCTGGTCTGCAGAATCCTGGGCTGTCCGGGTTTCTTCTGTGCACCTCACTCATCCCGGGACTGGCGAGGCACAGCGTCACTGGTTCTCAGCACAGCTGACAGCCTTTTTTGGAATCTTCTTAGCATCCCCGGGGCAGATGTGGCCTCCAGGGCATGTGTGCTCTGCTCCTAACTCCTCTGCAGCCTCCTTTTAAGGGTGTTTCAGGTGTCTTGCTCTTACTGGAGCTCCTTAAGGACAGGGCCTGGGTCTTAGTCATCCCCAATCCCCAGCTAACCCCAGCTCATGTTCCTGATTGACTCTGGGACACTAGCAGTATGTGACTTGGCTCTGTCCACTAGTGCCGTATAGAGTCAGGTTCCTGGAGCTGGTGTGGGAGTGGGAGGTTTTCATCCTACTTTGTGTCAAGCATTTTCCATGTGAAAGGAGACAAGGGTTCCAGGAGAAATGGCCTAGATTTGCTGGGATGTAGGGCGGGGCACAGGCCTCTTAGCTTTAGAAGCTTCCTGGGTTAGGAATCAGCATGCAGCCTGGATGAATGAAAATTCAGGAGATGAGAAGATCCTAGGAAGGTTTGTGCTGTAAGGCAGGTGTTTACGGTTTGATTTTTCTTAAGTGAGTAGAAATGTTGCAGTAGCTTAAAACAAAATCTGAAATAATTCACTATTCATGGAAACTGCCGGAAAGGAGTTATCTTAGATTCACACAGATGAAAGACAGCATGGATTAAAGCAATGAGAGAGCATGGGAAAGGAAGGACTTATTAAGGAGAAAAGTTCTCAGGCCTAGTTGCACAACAGGATCATCTGGGAAACTTAAAAAAGAAAAATTAAGATGCGCATTTTACCCTCAGAGATTGATTTTCATTGCTTTGGGGTGAGACCTGGGCCTCAGGATGTTTTACAACTCCCTGGGTGATTCTAGCAGGCAGCAGAGTTGAGAGACACCAGGAGAAAGAATGGACTCTTCATTCAGACGTAAGCCCAAATACAGGCACTTTCCTGCATGACCTTAGGCAAGGTTCTGTCTCTGAATTTTCTCGTCTTCAAGACAAGCCCATGAGGATGGGGACCTACATTTCTGGCCACCAGGGACTGCATTTCCAGTACTTGGCTTAGCGCTTAGAACATAGTTGGTTCTCAGTATGTATTTGTTGAATGGAAACAATGACATGGATGCATACAGTTAGGATTAAATGAGATGAGATGCTTGGCCCTATATAATTAACAGACTGTCCTTAGTGTTATTTATTTATTTATGAGATGGAGTCTCACTGTGTCGCCCAGGCCGGAGTGCGGTGGCGCCATCTCTGCTCACTGCAACCTCTGCCTCCTGGGTTCAAGCGATTCTCCTGTCTCAGCCTCCTGAGTAGCTGGGATTACAGGCGTGTGCCACTACGCCCGGCTAACTTTTATGTTGTTTTAGTAGAGATAGGGTTTCACCATGCTGGTCAGGCTGGTCTTGAACTCCTGACCTTGTGATCCTCCCACCTCCTCCTCCCAGAGTGCTTGGATTATAGGCATGAACCACTGAACCTGGCCCCTTAGTGTTATATGTTAATAAGCACAGTTAACAGACACAAACCCTGATGGTAGTTGAGTGATAATATCTCCATTCACAGATGGAAAAACTGAGGCTAGAGAGGTTCATTTCTTGCCCAAAGTCAGGTGGCTTGTTACAAAGCTGGAATTGAGCTTCTGATCTGCCTACTCTAAATCCCATGTATATTACACTCTTCCCACCTTAGGTCACATCTTACTCCTTAAGATTTCAAATATGGAAGGAACGTAGTCATTTCATTCTTTCCCTGAAATGCGATCTCTAGACACCTCATAATTTGTGATAGTTACAAACTTACTTTTAACTCTTCCTTACTATTCAGGTGGAGATTAAGAATAAATAAGTATTTTTCTTAGTACTGTTTTCTACTCAGTTACACGGGCATTTCTGCTCTGCTTTCTCTCCTTGCGAAAATCTAAACTAGGCCGGGCACGGTGACTCACACCTGTAATCCCAGCATTTTGGGAGGCTGAGGCCGGCAAATTACTGGAGGTCAGGAGTTCAAGACCAGCTTAGCCAATGTGGTGAGACCCCATCTACTAATAATATACAAATTAGCCAGCATGGTGGCCAGTGCCTGTAATCCCATCCACTCAGGAGGCTGAGGCAGAAGAGTTGTTTGAAACCAGGAGGTGGACATTGCAGTGAGCAGAGATCGCATCACTGCACTCCAGCCTGGGCGACAAAGTGAGACTGCATCTCAACAAAAAAAGAAAAAATCTAAGCTGACATTAGAGAGCTACTGTTTTTAAATATTAGTGTTTGAAGGAGATATCAAGGAGGTTATGACTTCAGGGAGAACACTGGGTCTTGCTGTGGACTCAGTGACTTACCATCGGAGATGCATGTGATAGAGTCATTTCAGGGTTAGTTAATGAATACCTTTGAATCCAGTACTGTCCGGCAGGTTTTATGCCAGACCTTGGGGATACGGATACAAAGACCAAACAGGAAGCCTGCCTGCCCGCCTACTCAGAATGGGAGGTGAGGTGCAAATAACACAGTGCAATACCCCCGGCCCTCTGTCAGAGGTAACAGTGGACGTGCTTTGGGAGCATAGAGGGACTGTATGGGAAGGGGGCATGTGAGCCCAGGAAGGCTGCACGGGAGAGTGGTTTGTGCTGAGTTAGCATGCATTGAAGTTTTATGTAAAGGATAGCAAAGCGTGCAGATCTTAAGTGCATGAACTGAACACACTGGAGAGTCTGCCACCTCGAATGGTACAGAGAATGTGACTAGAACCCCCGGAAGTCTCCTTCGGGTTTCTTCCCTGTCATCACCTTGCTCCCCATGGGTAACCCCTGTTCTGGTCTGCCACCGCACATGAGCTCTGCCCTTTTCTGAACTTGAGGTAAATGGACTCATCTGTTATGTCTTCCTCTTGTGTCTGGCTGGCTGCTCAATGTTGGCAGACTGACCCTGGGAGGGTTTGCCTGGCAGTAGCATCTGTTTCGTGCTGTCTAGTTTTCGGTTGCACGAGTATCCCGCTCTCTGTTCTCCCGTGTGTGGAGGTTTGATGTGTTCAGGGTCCGGTGGTTATAGATAATGCTCACCACGATGTTCTCACGGATGTGACTGGCATGCCTGTGCCTGGGGTGGGACAGGCGGGTCTCCCGTGGGTCCCACTCGTGGTGTGTGGGGATGCTAGCTACTCTTGATCCTCTCCAAAAAGTGGTATTGTCAGTTTATTTTTCTTTTTGTCATCCTGGTGACAAGGTAGGGTGTCTTGGTTTTAATTTGCATCTCTTGGCCAGGTGTGGTGGCTCACACCTGTAATTTCTGCACTTTGGGAGGCTGAGGCAGGTGGATCACCTGAGGTCAGAAGTTCAAGACCAGCCTGGCCAACATGGTGAAACCCCCATCTCTACTAAAAATACAAAAAATTAGCTGGGCGTGGTGGCGCACATCTGTAATCGAAGGTACTTGGGATGCTGAGGCAGGAAAGTCGTTGAACCTGGGAGGCTGAGGTTGCAGCAAGCTGAGATCTCACCACTGAACTCCAGACTGGGCAGAGTGAGACTCTGTCTCAAAAAAAAGAAAAACTTTGCATCTCCCTGATGACTAATGAAATGACAAACCTCTTCATATCTTGTGCATTTGGGATCATCTTTTATGAAGCAACTGTTCGGGGCTGTCTTATTGATTTGCAGGTGTATTTTATATATTCGGCATAAGAGTCTTGTCAGGCATGCGTACTGCAAATCTCTTCTGCTTACCTTTTCATTCTCTTAATGCTTTCTGTTTGTTTTGTTTTCCTAATCAACAGAGTTTCTTAATCTTTTTTTTATGGTTAGAAGCTTTTTTGTGTCCTGCTTAAGAAATACTGTGTAACCTTCTAGAAGTTTTATTGTTTTGCAATTTCCAACTAGATCAATCCTTGATTCGTCTGGAACGAATCTTATGTTTGGTGTGACGAGCAGTTAGGGTTTATTTATTGTAAAGGCCATCCTTCCCACCGAACCTCTGAACTAAGGTAGGGGACCGTAGGTACTCCATTGTTCTGTGTATCTACTTACCAGTTTCACCCACGTTCTTTTAATTATTCTAGCTGTGGAGGAGGTCTTGATGGCTGATAGAGTTAGCCTTTTTGTTTTGTTCTGTAAGGTTGCCTTGGCTAGTCTTGGTCTTTTTCATTTCCCTATAGATTTTAGAATCAGTTTGGCAGATTGTTCAAAGAAATCTGCGAGGGTTTTGTTTGGGATTGCATTGAATTTGTAGATCAATTTTTATTACATGAAGACTTCTAATTTTTTGGCTGGGTGTGGTGGCTCGCGCCTATAATCCCAGCACTTTGGGAAGCCGAGATGGGCGGATCACCTGAGGTCAGAAGTTGGAGACCATCCTGGCCAACATGGCAAAACCCTGTCTCTACTAAAAATACAAAAATTAGCCGAGTGTGGTGGTGGGTGCCTGTATTCCCAGTTACTTGGAAGGCTGAGGCAGGAGGATTGCTTGAATCCGGGAGGCGGAGGTTGCAGTGAGCCGAGATCATGACGCTGCACTCCAGCCTGGGTGACAGAGTGAGACTGTTAAAAAAAAAAAAAAAAAATCTAATTCTTGATTATGGTATGTCCTTCTCTCTATTTAGATTTTCTTTCATTTCTCCACATTTTATAGTGTTATTTTTTTAATGTAAAGGTCTTATGTTTCTTTCATTAGATTTATTCCAAGATACTGTTATTTTGGGATGGTTTTACAAATGTCAAGAAATATAGATTTGACTCGTTGGGTAGTGTTTGTTTGTGGTAAATGCAGTGAGTTTTTTATTTCTTATTTTACTTTTATGTTCTGGGATACATGTGCATAAGGTGCAGGTTTGTTACACAGGTTTGTTACATGTGCCGTGGTTATTTGCTGCACCCATCAACCTGTCATCTAGGTTTCAAGCCCTGCATGCATTGGGTATTTCTCCTAATGCTATCCCTCCCCTTGTCCCGCACCCCCTGACAGGCCCCAGTGTGTGATGTTCTCCTCCCTGTGTCCATGTGTTCTCATTGTTCAGCTCCCCCTTGTGAGTGAGAACATGCAGTGTTTGGTTTTCTGTTCCCGTGTTAGTTTGCTGAGAATCATGGCCTCCACCTTCATCCATGTCCCTGCAAAGGACCTGAACTCATTATGTTTTATGGCTAATGCAGTGAATTTTTGTGTACAGGCCTTGCTAACTTCAGTTACTAGTTCTAGTAGCTTATCCGTAGTTCTTTTGGATATTATCTGTAGAAAATTGTGCAGTCTGTGAACAAGCTTCTTTCTTTCCGTTCTTACACCTTTAATTTTGTTTTCTTGTCTTACTGCATGGCCAGGCTCTGCCATATAGTGCTGAATTGAAGTGGGGCTGGCAGAATCCTAGTCTGGGTCTTGGTCTCTGGGAAAGCTTTCATTATTTCCTCATTAAGTGTGAGGTTTGCCATAGGATACCTTTTATCAGATACGTTATTCTTTATTAGATTAAGGAAGTTTCCTTTTAGTCCTAGTAAAGTTTTTTTTTTTTAAAAATTATGACTGTTGTATTTTACTACATGATTTTTCCCTGCATCTATTGATAGTTATATGTTTTCTACTTTACATGGTAAATAACATTGTATTTTTCTAATGTTAAATTAGTTTTGCATTCTTAGAATAATCTCAACTTATTCATAATATACTTTATGTAATCATTGATTTGATTTGCATATTTTCCTTAGGACTTTATTGTCTATATTCATGAGAGTATGAGCTGTAATTTTCTTTTTCGTTTTGATACCAAAATTATGCTCACCTTATAAAATGGGTTGGGAGAGTTCTACTTTCTGTTTTCTCAAAGAGTTTCTGTAAGATTTTTCTCTGGTGATTATATGAACCTACCAATGTGTTAAAACCTGCAGAACTGGCTGGGCACAGTGGCTTATGCCTATAATCCCAGAACTTTGGGAGGCCGAGGCGGGCAGATCACCTGAGGTCTGCCGTTTGACAGCAGCCTGGCCAATATGGTAAAACACACCGTCTCTACTAAAATGCAAAAATAAACCAGAGCGTGCTGGTGGGCACCTGTAATCCCAGCTACTGGGGAGTCTGAGGTGGGTGAATTGCTTGAACCCGAGAGGTGGAGGTTGCAGTGAGCTGGGATTGCACCATTGCGTTGTAGCTGGGATGGCAGAACAAGACTCCATCTCAAAAAAAAGAAAAAAAAAACCCTCATAGAACTATATACCAAAAAAATCCATTTTATTGTATGTGAATTGAAACATAATAATGGCTGGGTGTGGTGGCTGCAAACTGAGCTACTCGGGAGGCTGATGGAGGATTGCCTGAGCCCAGGAGTTCGAGTCCAGCCTGGGCAACATAGTGAGACCCCATTTTCGTTAACAACAACAACAACAACAACAAAAAATAAAAAGATAATAAAACACTTTCACAAGGGAATTAAAAAATATATATGTTCATGTACTCACCTACAGCCACTCCCTACAAACCTTCTGTCAGATGGTCCTCAGAGGGGCATCAGGAAGTCCTTGTTGTATAAGTCAGTTTCTTAATAATGATGCCAATAAATAGATTTGTCAAATGATGTAATGGATTTCCTGAGGGGGCAGGATGGGGGAGGAGAGGGCTAGTGAAAGGTCTGTCCCCTGAGTGTGTATATTTCTTCCTTAATGTTTGGAAGACTTCACCAGTAAAGCCATCTGGACCTGGAGTTTTCTGTGTGAGTTTCTAAATTATTGAGTTAATTTTGTTGTTATGGAGGTGTAATATATAAAATGTGACTGTTGAGGAAGAATTTGAAGAGGTGTGGGAACACGAGGCTGCAGGGTCTGTTTGGCGATGAGGTGGCAGGGCTGGGAAGGCTTTGGCTGAAACGCTGTCGTCGTGGTTATGCCCCTTTATGGAGTGATTGCTCTGCGCCCCACCCATAGCTGATGTCCCAGACCAAGAGACGCGGTTTGACTCCTTGGGTAGTGGGAACGGACGAGAAGTGTTAAGTAGGCCAGCAGGAGTGCAAGTGTCTGTGCAGAACAGTGGTTCTCAGATCCAGGTGTGCCTCGGAGCCACTGCAGGGCTCGTGGAGCCAGAGACTGCTGGGCCCCACCTGGGTTGATGGTTCCATAGGTCTGGGAAGGGCTCAAGAATTTGTATTTCTAGCCAGTGCCACTGCTGGTCCAGACGCCCCACTTGAGAACCACAGGGTTTGATCGTATCTTTTTTTTTTTTTTGAGACAGACTCTTGCTGTGTCACCCAGGCTGGAGTGCAGTGGCTCCATCTCGGCTCAGTGCAACCTCCGCCTCCCAGGTTCAAGCAATTCTCCCGCCTTGGCCTCCTGAGTAGCTGGGACTATAGCTGTGTGCCACCACGCCTTGCTAATTTTTGTATTTTTACTAGAGATGGGGTTTCACTATGTTAGCTAGGATGGTCTTGAGCTCCTGACCTCCTGATCTGCCCCACCTCGGCCCCCAGAGTGCTGGAATTACAGGCGTGAGCCACTGTGCCAGGCCAGTCATATTCATTAATTGCTCCCCTCAACACTGGGGCAGGGATTTTGTCAGTTTTGTCCCCTCTAGTCCCCTGGGCCTAGTACAGACTAGGTGCTCAGGACCACTCTGCCAGGCCAGCTCCTATACTTGATTGTCCAGGTTTTTTTTTTTTTTTTTTTTAATTACAAAAGTAATATATGTGTGTTTGATTTTTTTAAAAATAGTGCAGACATCTGTAAAATAAAAGTAAAATTCTCTTTTCTGCTCCTCACCCAGTGCCTCTCAGCAGACTTCTTTGGTGCCTTTGCATACATGCAAACACACAGACAGGTGTTTTCTTTGTCAAGGGATGATGGAACTGACTTTTAGAAAGAGGATGCTGGCTGGGGCTTGAGGAGGGTGGTTCTGCCGGGGCTAGTTGTTGACATAACTGAATGGCATTGACTCCAAGGGAACCAACCCATAGTGCATGCTTGTGGTTTAGAATAGATCAATTTTTATGAGATGGAATCTTGTTCTGTCACCAGGCTGGAGTGCAGTGGCACGATCTCAGCTCACTGCAACCTCCACCTCCTGGGTTCAAGTGATTGTCCTTCCTCAGCCTTCTGAGTAGCTAGGATTACAGGTGCCTGCCATCACACCTGGCTAATTTTTGTATTTTTGGTAGAGATGGGGATACAAAATGTTGTTCACCATGTTGGCCAGGTTGGTCTCGAACTCCTGACCTCAGGTGCTCCACCCGCCTCAGCCTACCAAAGTGCTGGATGACAGGTGTCAGCCACCTCACCCGGCCATAAGAATAGATCAGATCAGTCTTTGGGGACGTGAGATTGTTAGTTAGCTCTGGGTGTTGCTTTTTGTCTTCAACAGTATTGAAGTGAGTGGGGGTGAATCTGGAGCGATGGTTCTAATGTAGGTATTTAGATAAATTTCATGTCTGTGCTTGTGATCCACCGGCAGACCTGGCACAGGGCAGTCGCTCAGGAAGTGCTGTGTGCTTGGCGCTTTTCCACGTCCAAGGTCCCCTGGGTTTTGTGACTGGTGGCCTGCCCTGCCACGGCATGTGGTGCGGAGCTGTGTCCCAGGTCCGGGAAGCCCGTCACTCAGGCTTTGCTTCCCAGACTGCCTGCACTCCTCCCTCCCTGTGACTGGGAGGCCCGCCCTGCCGCCCCCGCCTTTCCAGCCGGCCTGCTCCATCCTGCTTGCCTTCACCTTGCAGACTCGAGGGGCAGGGCTCTGAGTGCACCCATGGTGTTTCCTGGGACTGTGGCTCTGGCTTGCCAGGAATGTGGCGCAGGGAGGGTCCCTGCTTCTGCGGCCGGCCGCTCGGAGCTGGAGCTTCGAGGTCACGGTAGACACGATGGCCGCCTCCCCTGCTCTCCTGTTCAGGGACAGGTTTGTGGTTGTGTTCTTGCCTTTCTTGCTGTTGGAACTGGAGACAACTGGAGCAGGGTCTTTCCTGGCATGTAGCTTTGATAGCATGTGACCCCCGGCCTTGGTTGGGCTGAGTTGTTTCTGTGGGTCTTCCCCGGTATGAAATGGAGGTGGTCCTTTCTATCAGCATCTCTGAGTGCAGAGCTTGCTGGGCCAGTGCTTCTGCTCATGTGTATCTGATGCCCACTGTGCTCCTTTGACTTGGATATTCTGTTTTTAAGAACTAACTTTTTTTTTTTTATTTGAGACAGAGTCTGGCTCTGTCGCCCAGGCTGGAGTGCAGTGGTATGATCTTGGCTCACTGCAGCCTCCATCTCCCGGGTTCACGTGATTCTCCTGCCTCACCCTCCCTAGTAGCTGGGACTACAGATGTGTGCCACTATGCCCAGCTAATTTTTTGTGTTTTTTTTTTAGTAGAGATGGGGTGTTACCATGTTGGCCAGGTTGATCTCGAACTCCTGGCCTCAAGTGATCCGCCCGCCTTGGCCTCGCAAAGTTCTGGAATTACAGGCATGAGCGACTGTGCCTGGCCAGGATTAACTTTTTAGCGTCAGATACTACATGGGTAGCGTTTTCTGAAAGAAGAGTGGCTCCAAGTATTTCCAGCTCCGAGGTACCTTTCATTGTGTGTGGACTGGGAATTTTCAGCACAGTGATTGATGATGGTAATAGAACCTCACTTTCTTTCTGCATATTTCCAGTAGAGGAGGTCGGATTTTCTTACACAGGAGCCTTGCTTTGTTTTTCATGTCTCTGTGACAGTTGAGAAGGCTGGCCCTTTTCCCTTGTGTTTTCCAAGGAGAGTCAGGCCCATGTGAATATATGTGGCAGTGTCAGCTTTTGGGAGGTGGAGATCTGGAAAATACACCTCAGAAGTGGGGTTTAGAGGAAGCATTCAGGATTTTGCCTTCTCTACCTTTGGTGAATAATAGGATTGCTGTGTCCCTTCAGGAGGAAGCGTCTTAGCCTCGCCGCGCCTTGGCGTGCTGTCCGTACAGTGGCGGCCATGATACCTTTCTTGTAGGGTTATGGGAGGAGAATGTAAAACGTAGGTAAAGTGCCTGGCGTAGCACTAGGCAGGCACCTGATAGTGCCCTGTACCAGATAACTATGATTCAGAGGAAGACGCCCTCCTGGGCCAGGCAGTCTCTGTGGGAGTCGAGTGCTGCATGGCTCAGCTGGCTTCCGACTTTCGGAACCGGAAGTTGCCAGCAGTTTCTGTTAATGAGACAAACGAGGGAAAGAGTCAGAAGCCCTGAGTAGCCGCTGCAGTGCAAACAGGTGTTGAAGTGTACAGGATCTTGAGGGAGGGGGACTTTGGGTTTATTTCTTAACACTTGAGAGGCTTTGAGAAAGCCCTGGTGAGTATCCGTGGCTGGTGGAACCTGCCCCACCGGGTCAGGGAGGATTGCGTCCTGCCTCTCCAGCTGTCCTCTGCCTTCAGGGACAGGTAGCAGCCTCGGACACGTAAGTCCAAGTCGCAGCTCTGTGTTGCTTAGCGGATGTGTCTGGGCCTGTCTCCCGAGCCTCCTACCTTCCTCTGTGTTAAGCGCAATAATAATTCTAATGTAATCTTTATAAAAATTCATTGAGAAAAGCTTTCATTCAATAATCTGAGTGTTTACTCTGTGCCAGTTAACTGTTGTGGACACTAGAGACAGAGCAGTAACTAGAAGAGATGGTGTCCGTGTCCATGAGTTTTATATTCTGTTGAAGGAGACGGATCACAGACCCCAGACTTGTACCTAACTTTGTTCATAATTAAGCTTTTTTTCTTAAAGAGAATTCCCCAAACTGTGTAAGCTTCAAAGCCCCCCAAACCTGGATCTGCCCCTGCGAACAGATGACGGAAGTGCTGATGTCGCAGGTGTGGGGGAGTGTGGTGGAGGGGAGGCGGTTGTACGGTACTGAGCGCCCCTGGCCAGAGGCTCCCGAGCAGCTCTGGCTCACTAGATAGATCTTGGCCAGATAGATCTTGTATTCCAAGAGAAGCTGGAAACCCAGGTGTTTCTCTGATGTTTAAAAATGTTGAACATATCAAACTGAAGAACACAGTGTAGACAGACAACAGGTTACCAGTATGCCATCCCAGCCAATGGCTCCTGCACGCACAACTACACAGACCTGCCACTCAGCGCCTTGAGTGTGTTGAATGACTAATATGCCTCGTCCCCCTTCACTGTCCCCTGGCCCTAGGAAGAAGTTGGCATGATCTCTAATTGCCGGTGAAAGGAGGCCCACGGACTGGGGTTGCTTGCCCAGGGCTGCTGCTCTCTGGAAGGGCAGGGCTGGCATAGCCACAGGTCTCCTCAAAGCCTCCTGCTCCTCACTTCTCAGCCAGTGCAGGTGACACGAGGTTTACCTCCCACCTGTGAGCTTCTAGATGCAGATAGGTGCCTGAGTTGCTTGTGTGGGGAAGGAGCGCTGGGTCTGTGGCCGAACTCCGGTGTGGGGCCTTCCCACCAGGAGGGCCACAGTTCCTCACTGCTCCGTTTGCTAGAGGCAGTGGGAGTGGGATGGACAGCGAGTAAGCTGCTTCCAGCCACTTGGTTGTCTTTGCCTTTTTACAAACATTGATCAGTGTCTCTCCCACCACGCCCCACAGCTTTGCCTTTCTTAGGAAAAGTCTGGGAGTGGAACAGGAGCGTGGTTGCACCGAGCTGGGAGCTGCATCGCTTGCTGTGTCCTCCTCTTGAGGGTGGGGCCAGCCAGCCGTTCTTCATTTGTCCTGGGAGGAAAGCGGAGAGACTCGTGGCCTGCACTAGGAAAGTAGACGCCATGTCTACCGACTCCATGTACTTGCCTGGGGAGACCTGGAAGGGCCTGAGTTTGAGTCCCAGATGGGTGACCTTGGGAACTTACCCATCGTCTAGGCTGTTTTCCTTGGAATGCTATCACCAATGTCACGCTCAAGGAGTGGGTGATGTTTATAGCAAATTCCATGGGGCAGGTGCTCCATGCCTAGAACAGTGTCTGACTTCGAGTCAACACACATTTGAACAAAGAAATATTTAGGTCAAGAAATACTTGGACAAATGGAGGTGAAAGTTGCTGGCATGGTGTGTAGTCTCCTTGCTTGTAAAGGTCTTTGTTTCTGTGTTCTGAAGCTGTGGGCACACTTCCTCTCCTTTATCCATGCCGGGCTCACCTCTTGCTTTTGCCTACTGGTCTCCTCTGGTATTGCCAGGAGAGGAATTTGGACTGGTGATTGGGCACTTCTTGCTATATTCGTGGGAAGAGAATGTGTCTTTTAGGTTTTATCTTAGAAAGTTAGAGGGAGAAGGCCAAGGCGGGAGGATGGTTTGAGCCCAGGAATTTGAGACCAGCCTGGGCCACATGGTGAGACCCTGTCTCTAAATTAGCCGAGTATAGTGGGATGAGCCTGTGGTCCCAGCTGCTTGAGAGGGTGAGGTGGGAGGACTGCTTGAGCCCACGAGGTTGAGGCTGCAGTGAGCCATGTTCATACCACTGCACTCCAGCCTGGGTGACAGAGTGAGACGCTCTCAAAAAAAAAAAAAGAGGCTGCTGGCTTTTTTTAATGGACTGGTTTTATCACCCCCTTTTTGGCGTATCCCAGCCTTCTTGGAGATGTTAAGCCTACAGTGCTGACTAGAAATACAACTCAGCCCTTTAGCCTGGGCTGGGCTCATGCTGCTCCCAGGTTCTCAGCTCCCCAGGGACAGACACTGTCACTATGCTCTGTGTGCCACTCAGCAGCTGAATACAGCGCCAGGTGTGGGTCAGGTTGAGTCATCGCTGCCCAGATGGCTGTCCTAGGTGGCCAGCCCACAACATGGACTTGCAGTTAGAGCCCAAGTCTGCAGCTGATGGTCAGCCACCTTTCCACTGGCTTCACCTGCTTCATACTGGGGGCCGAGTAGGTTATGTCCCTTGAGCATCCTGACTTCAGTGGCTCTAGGAGGTGGGTGATGGGGTAAGGGTGGTAGAGGTGATCCCCACCTACACACACACACACACACGCACACGCACACACACACACACGCACACACACACACACACACACACACAAAGAGATATTACTGAACAATCTTTATGTTTTATTTATTTTTAGAGACAGGGTCTCGCTCTGTCACCCTGTCACCCAGGCTGGAGTGCAGGGGCTCAGTCAGCTCGCTGCAGCCTCATAACTCCTGGGCTCAAGCAGTCCTCCCCCCTCAACTAGCCGAGTAACTGAGAGCATAGGTGTGCACCACCACGCCTGGCTAATTTTTTAAAAAATGTTTTGTAGAGATGAGGTCTCACTATGTGGCCCAAGCTATTCTCAAACTCCTGGCCTCAAGTGATCCACCCACCTTGCCTACCAAAGTGCTGGGATGACAGGCATGCGCCACCACACCCAGCCTGAACAGTCTTCTTGATGCCCTCCCCTGGAATGCTCTCACCCTTCAGTCTTCTTTCTCTCACCCTCCAAGGCTGGACATTCCTCTTGGTTCTCAAGGTGTCCCTGCCCCATCTCATTGGCTAGTTTGTTGGTCAGCTTCTTGAGGATGGGTATCTTCTTAATTCATCTGTTTGTTTTATAGTCTGGGCCTTGGAGACAATAGGTTCCCACTTAAGACTGTGTGTAATGGAATCAACTATGCAGGGTGCCAGGCGCGTAGCAGGTGCTGGGTGCTTTCCTGGCGTATTTATCACATTGAATCCTGGGAGGTAGGAATGAGGCTCAGAAGCAGTGCCTGCCAAGAGGTAAATTCAGGGGCAGACACAGCTCTGCCTGCTTCTCCGAAGCTCCTGGTCCCCGCTGAGGGGACCTCCAGGTCCTCCTCCAGGCTCACAGCTTGCTGCTGCTGTATCCGGCGGGCCCTTGGCCTTTGGGAAGCACGTGTGGGCAGGGGCTTGTGCAGAGCCGCTGAGTGAGTGGGAACAAGGGGTGATCACGGGCACAGCTCTCCAGGCAGCCCGTTCTCTGTAACCCTCTCAGGATCCGTTTTTGAGGCATAGTAGGCAGGATGATTGTACTTAGGCTGTGGAATAAACGTTTTCGTGTCTGTTCCAAAGGCCTTGCTTTTTGCTGTTAGAAGCACATCACTGAATACTTTCATTTTTTCTTGGCCTTTTGTTACTAAGTCACTTTCTACCTAATGCAACAGGAGTGGCCTGATTTGCCAAGTTGTGTTGCTAGGAGTGCAGAAAAATCCGGTACTTTTTTGGGGTATGATGAAGTCTTACTGGGTTGAAGGATGGGGTGGGAGTGCTATAAAGCATTTCATTTTCTAACGGCAGAAATACCTAGTTTTTCAGTGGCTTTTAAATGTTTTTTGAACTTTTTTCAATCGGTGATATATTTGCATGGCTCAGAAATAAAAAAGTACAAGACAGCATATGGGCGAAAAGTTGGCTTTCTGCTCTGTGCCTTTTTTGTTTTTTGTGTTTTTGAGACAGTGTCTGGCTCTGTTGTCCAGGCTGGAGTGCAGTGGTGCCATCTTAGTTCACAGCAACCTCTGCCTCCCGGCCTCAAGTGATTCTCCCGCTTTAGTCTGCCAAGTAGCTGGGACTACAGATGCACATCACCATGCCTGGCTATTTTTTTTTCTTTTTTGTAAAGACAAGCTTTTGCCATGTTGCCCAGGCTGGTCTCAAACTCCTGAGCTCAAGTAATCCGCCCACCTCTCCCTCCCAACATGCTGGGATCACAGGTATGAGCCATTGTGCCTGGCCTACCCCTTGCCTTTTGCTACCCAATATCCAGTCCCAGAAGCAATGGATATAACCGGGTTTTGTGTCCTTCCAGAGAGTCTGTGCCTGTCCAGGCAAATGTAGGTGCAGGTGTTACATGGCCTGCCTGGTATAGCTATGTATCCTGCTTTTTTCCTTTCCAAAAACTTCCCTTAAAGCTGTGTATGAGTGTATTAGGAACTCTTGGGTTGTTTCCAGACTTGACTTGACATTAGAAAATAATAATATATTTGATGTCAGCCAGCATATTTCAGCATGATGATCTGCACCTTTGGCGTGTCCAGTGGCTCCCGAGGGGGCAGCACAGGCCCCAGCCTGTTGTCAGAAGGTGAGGGGTGCTGGAGCCTCCAGGCGGTTTGCTTTTTCTCCACTCACACTCAGCCCCCAGCCCCGCTGCCTGTGAAAGACCGTGGTAACAGCGTGGAGGAGGCTGAGAGACCAGAATCTGTGCCCAGCGCACACCTGACTACTCATGTTGGGAACGGGGCTTCCGAAGGTCCATTTCTTCCAGTTAAATGTATAAACCGCTGACCTCGCTCCTAATTATCAGGACACCATGCCCTGGGATCCGGCACTACACACTGGACCTGGGAGCTCTGGCTTCACAGAAAAATGGACAGGCCATTATTTTTAACATTACTTTGTCATTGGTGTCCCCTGTCTTTTCCTCATTACTTTGCAAATCATTGGAGAAATGCCCCAGGGAAGCACTGGGCTCTTTTCCCTGTGCAGAAGTCCTCTGCCTCTCTCTGCCTTACAGGCAGGCTCTTCCCATGGCCGGGTGTGACCTGATCCCTGACAGCTAGTGTGTTTCCCAGGCTCTGCCATATGGCTTTAAAATGACGCTAGTCGGCCTTTGTGGACAAATCCGGGGGGGCCCAGCACCTACCAGGGCCCCCTTTCATGGGCACTTCCCATTCTTGTCCGCTGTGGCCTCCCAAATCTCTCTGCGCCATGGGGGAGCTGAGCTGGCTCCACTGAGGAGTTGAGTGAGGAGGACTCTGCAGTGCCCGGTCCACAAGAGGCTGTGCCTGGCAGTGGGGCTGCGTGTGTGTGGCTGGGCTGAGTCCCCTCATTTAATCCCAAGTCTCCTTTCGGGGGCGCTTACGGGCAGAGGGAGCAGCCTGTGTGGTAGGCCTGAGGTAGATGATTGGAGCCTCGATGCCATGGCCACAAAAACAGGCGCAAGTCCTTGGTGGGATTTGTGGCAGGGCTGGCATGGTCTACTTGTGCTTACAGAGGATGGCCCTGGGCTTGGTGTGGACCTGTGGGGTGCCAGAAGAAGGGGTGCGGCAGGCACACCTGGGGCCCAACTAGCATCTGTTCGAGGAGTGTGTGCAGCTGGAGAAAGGCAGGACAAGGTGGCTGGACTGTGGGGAGGCATGGTGTTCACCTGGAATCAGGAGGGTTAGAGCTGGGTGGTGGGGAAGCGTGGCATTCACGTGGAAGACTGGAGGGTTAGAGCACATACGACTGCCGGGTCTGTTGTTCGATGTCTGAATGCGGCCGAGGGCTGTTGAGAGAGTGTCTTGCTCTGGCCTCCTGACTGCAGAGGTGCCTCTGAGCCAAGGATGATCGATGGGGCCTTTAACACAAGACATCAGCCTTTTGGAAAGAAGAAATGTTTTTCCTCTCATCTTTGGGGAAGTTTTCAGGTCTCCTCTCCCACCTGCCGCAGGAGGAGGGCCTGAGTGGGCACCTGGACAAAGGGGCTAGGTAGGAGGTGAGATATGCCAGCAACCAGGTGCTGTGCAGGTGGGGACGGTGGCGGGAAAGGCGCTGGCTTGTGTGCACGTCAGGGTAGCGTGGGACAGGACTCATGAGCTAGAATCCTGGGCTCTCAGGGAACCCCGCTGCGACAGTAGGGGTGACACTGACTGTGTGTGGGTTGGAGGCAGGGCACCTACAGATACTGGTTGTTTACTTGCTGTGCCTTGGTGGTGGGGTTGCGGCAGTGGCAGGTGAGTCTCACCAGGGTTAATGAGTGCTCTGTGTCTGCGCAGCAGTGGAGACAGCTTGGAGGGCAACAGCTGCTTGTCCTTAATGCTGCTGGTAGAGTGCTTTTCTCTATGGGACGAAGGAGTTTCTTCTTCCCACAGAGGAGCCCTTTATTGGGGATGCAAAACAAAAGGAGTCCAACGTTCCTGTGGCAGGGTTGGCAAATGGCCCTCATCCCCTGCTGGCCGCCCCCCAGCTTCCAGCCCACTCCAGGGAGGTTGTGGTGGTCTGCCACTCCTTGCCTGCTTTCTCCCAGCTCCCCACCACCCGTTACCCCTTCTTTCCACGGGGATTCCTTCCTGCTGAGAGGTTACCCGTGTTGAGTTCTCTGTCCCAGGCCTTGATTGTCTGGGTTGCACTCCCCTTACCTGGCACCTGCACCTTGCATGTCAATCCTGCCTCCTCGTCACCCTGCACTTGCCTTCCCTGCCCACACACAGGATGGCTGCTCCATTTGCCAGCAGACACGTGTGTAGCACCTACTGCAAGCTGGTTAGATCCTGGGGATGCAGAGGTGGCTCCACCCTGCACTCTGGGAGACCCCACCAAAAGGCGAAGGCACGTGGAAAGGAGAGGGGATACGGTCCATCCCATTGGCACCATCCCATAAAGGGAATGCCCTGTGCTTTGGAAACAGAAGCAAGGGAGCCCAGGCCTGGGCAGCTGGTCGGGGAAGGCTCTGCAGAATACCCTGAGGGCAAGTGTGAGGATTTCTAATGCTGGGGGTGGGGCACGTGCATTTGAAATAGTGAAAAGAGGAAGCTTGGAGCCAGCAGCCCCCTCTGTTCTGTCTCCTGGGAGTGTCCGGGATGGTGGCTGTGGCCACTGTGTGCTCACCATCTGAAGGCCAAGGGTTGGGCTGCCTCACTGGGCCACACAGCGTATGAAGCAGCAGCCAAGGGACTGCTGGGCGAGCCACTGGGAGCCAGAAAGGAGGATGTCCTTTCAGCCCAGAGCCCAGGCTGTAGCACCTTTCCACTTGTAGTGACTTGTTTTGGGGTCGTACTTCAGCCTCTTACATACACAAGAAAAATATCAACATGCTTTTTATAAACTTTTCAAGAGTAATGGCCTATCATGAGCCTAAGCTCTTATGTTAAAAATAATCATGCAACTTTGATTTTTTTTTTTTGAGACTGAGTCTTACTCTGTCGCCGAGGCTGGAGTGCAATGGCGTGATCTCGGCTCGACCTCTGCCTCTCAGGTTCAAGTGATTCTCCTGTCTCAGCCTCCTGAGTATCTGGAATTATAGGCATGCGCTACCATGCCTGGCTAATTTTTGTATTTTTAATAGAGACGGGTTTCACCATGGTGCACAGGCTGGTCTCAAACTCCTGGGCTCAAGCGATCCACCCGCCTCGGCCTCCCAAAGTGCTGAGATTATAGGCATGAGCCACTGTGCCTGGCCACAACTTTGATTTTTGACATTAATTTTTATCTGCACTACCTTGGTACAGACTAACGCAGTGTGAGCTAAGACCTGAAAAACCCAAGTGTTCTGTTCCTCTTAGTTTTCCTCCTGCCAGCCCCTGTTTTGGTGAATAACACCCCCGCTTGTGCTCAGCCTTCCAGACCACAAACCTGGGAGCCGCTCACCCAGACTTCTCTTTTCTGCACATCCCCACACGCAGCGGCATCTGTGCAATTCTCCTGTCCATTCCTTAGACCCTCTGCAGCTCCCGTCCCTCCAGAGTCAAGAGGCCTGCCCGGATCCTGGTGCCTTCCACTTCCTGACTGCAGTTTGGTTTCTTTTTTGCCTTATGCCAGTTTCCCAGAGACCAACAATGCCTCTTCAGCAAAATGTACACCCCTAGTGAGCCCAGGTGCTGGCTACCAGGTTCTTATACCTTCTACTGCCTGCAGTTTTAACCTGCTTTTAATTGCATGAGTTCTTCACTGATGGCAAAATCTTAGATGTTAAATCGGTTGGATCTCAGACAGTTCAGAGTTCTTTCTCTCTGTTTTTTTGAGACAAGGTCTTGCTCTGTTGCCCAGGCTGAAGTGCAGTGGCCCGATCATAATGAAAGTTCCTTTCTTGTAAATAGAAATTGCCTTGGGCTATGAAGCTATTTCTGAAGTGATTATAACCACAACAGAAAAGGAAGGAAATAGTGAAACTATGTGTTTTCTTTTTTTGAAGGTTTCTGTAACTTTATTTTGATAAAATTTCAAATTTACTAAAAAATTGCAAAACCCCAGAACTCCAATATATTCTTTACCAGATTCACCAGCGGTATACATTTGGCTTCATTTGTTCTGCCTCTACTTTAAATTTTTAATTTTTTAATTTTTTGAGATGGATTTTCACTCTTTTCTCCCAGGCTGGAGTGCAATGGTGCAGTCTCGGCTCACCGCAACCTCCACCTCCCAGGTTCAAGCGATTTTCCTGCCTCAGCCTCCCAAGTATCTGGGATTACAGGCATGCACCACCACACATGGCTAAATTTGTATTTTTAGTAGAGACAGGGTTTCTCTGTGTTGGTCAGGCTGGTCTCAAACTCCTGACCTCGTGTGATCCGCCCACCTCGGCCTCCCAAAGTTCTGGGATTACAGGTATGAGCCACTGTGCCTGGCCTTGTTCTACCTCTCTTTATATATGATAGTGTATATACATATCTTTTCCTGTGCCATTAGAAGAGTAAGTTTGCTATACCATGCCTGTTTACCCTTAAATATATCAGCATATTTCCTAAGAACAAGGGCATTCCCTTATGTAACCATGGAACTGTTGTCAAAATGAGGAAACTTAACATTAATCCAATGCTGTTTTTAAATCCACAGTCTGTAATCAAACTTCATCAATTATCCCAATAATCTTTTTTTTTTTTTTTTTTGAGAGGGGGTGTCACTCTGTCACCCAGGTTGGAGTGCAATGGTGTGATCTTGGCTCTCTGCAACCTCCGCCTCCTGGGTTCAAGCAATTCTCCTGCCTCAGCCTCCTGAGTAGCTGGCATTACAGGCATGCACCACCATACCCAGCCCTCTTTCATGTCCTTTTCATCAGAAACATTTCCCCAGCCTTCCTTTGTTTTCATAATATGGACATTTTGAGAGCTTATAGGTCCGTTATTTTATAGATTGTCTCAGTCTGGGTGTGTCTGCTTCTCTTCATGTTGGATTCAGGTCATGCATTCTTAGGTATCAGCGCCATCAACTCGGAGTGTTGCTCTCTGTGCATCAGATCAGGTGTGCTGTGCCTTCTGGAGTTTTTAAAAATTATTTTTTAAATAGAGACGTGTCTTGCTCAGGCTGGTGGCATAATCATAGCTCACTGTATCCTTGAACTCCTGGGTTCCAATGATTTCACCTCAGCCTCCCCAATAGTAGCTATGGCTGCTGATACATGCCACAGTACCTGGCTAATTTAAAAAGAGTTTTTGTAGAGACAGAGTTTTGCTATGTTGCCCAGCTGTCTCAAACTTTTGGCCTCAAGCTATCTTCCTGCCTTGGCCTCCCAAAGTGCATGAGCCACCGCTCCTGGCTGGTGATGTTAGCTTTGATCGCTTGGCTGAAGTGCTGTCCCTCAAGTTTCTCCAGCATATTATTAACTCTTTTGCCTTGTGTCATTAATAAGGAATTTGTAGGAGACACTTTCGAGCTATGTAAAAATCCATTCCTCATTCAGCTTTCACCCACTAGTATAAGCATCCGTTGCTCATTGCCTGGCTCCATCAGTCTTTCTCTCCTAGGTACTAGGTGGCTTCCCAAGAGCTTTCCTCCTCCCCCATTAATTTCTATGTTCGTTTATTTGTACCTGTGTGGGCTAGTGGATTTGTTTTATTCAGTGAGTTATAATCCATTGTTCTCATTATTTCAGTCATTAAATTGTTCCAGATTGAGCCGGTGGGAGCCTGTTCAAGCTGGCTACTGTTTCTCTTAGACGCGTACCCATATTTCTTTCTTTCTTTCTTTCTTTTTCTTTTTCTTTTTCTTTTTTTTTTTTTTTTTTTGAGATGGAGTCTTGCTCTGTCACCCAGGCTGTAGTGCAGCGGCACGATCTCAGTTCAAGCATCCTCTGCTTCCCGGGTTCAAGCAATTCCCCTGCCTCAGCGAGTAGCTGGGACTACAGGCTCACGCCCCCATGCCCAGCTAATTTTTTCGTATTTTAGTAGAGATGAGGTTTCACCATGCTGACCATGATGGTCTCGATCCCCTGACGTCATGATCCGCCTGCCTCAGCCTCCCAAAGTGCTGGGATTACAGGCGTGAGCCACTGCGCCCGTTCCGTCCCCATATTTCTTTGAGCACTTTCTAGTCCAGCAAGATGCTACAGACTCGTGTTGTACTTTCTAGTAAGTCCTAGAAGCCATTTGTTTTTAATGAATGCACCAAGACCGTGCATTCCAAACATAGTTTATTTTGTATTAATACTACCGGTTGGGATTTATTTGTGTCACTAGAAACTTTCGTTTACATGTTCTTGGGAGAGAAGACCTTGTGATCATCTCATGAGTAACTTTCTTTTTATGATATGTGAACACTCATTATAAACAGGTAATACAAATTTACCTGGTAGATAATTTAAGCTAGAGGTTACGTACTGAAGCAGCTGTTGCTGTTAAACACTGATTGTGTACTTGAAATTTTAATGTGTCTAACAACCTTGTAGAACATGGGGCAGTGTGGCCTTGTTAAACCTAGGACACTGAGGCTTGGAGGGGTTAATACACTGGCCCAGTGCCATGTGGCTAATGAATGTTTGAGCCAGGATTTCAATTCAGTTTAGTCTGACTTCAAAGCTCACTTTTTCTGATACCCTTTGTTATGATATAACACTTTTTTTTTTACTGTAAATTATAGAATTTGTAAATTTAATAGTGGAATAACAAAAAGTTTATTTCTGGCTTAAGGTCTTTGTCCTGCTGTATAACTCTGTGTGAAAATCAAGTGTGAAGAATTAAAGTATGTGGTTCGTCACATTATCCCTCTCAGAAGAAAGTGGACTTATTTGTATTAGAGTGATTCTGCTGTCTTGCTGTTTCTTTAGATACTCAGAAATGCCCTAACCTTGTTATTTTCTTCCTATAGGAATCTGCTTGCTAGAAAACAAAGTGCAAGACTTGACAAACAAAATGACTTGGGATGGAAGTTATTTGGGAAAGTGCCACTCCGGGAGAATGCTCAGAAAGATTCAAAGAAAATACAAAAGGTACACAAGATATGAAACCACAGAAATAGGCCGCTGTATGTGTGTAGCGTATATTTATGAACCTTGCAAAAATGACCATTATGAGTCTGAAATTGGAAATCGCCTCATCTTATTTGCATGTCACATTCTTCAAATTTAAGTCTGTATTCAGAATGTGGATGAATTTAACTTTCATTTCTTACAGCTTGATATGTGCACATAGGAAAGTCTAGTTGACAGAGCTGGGCTCTAGACGTTTATAACTGTGTTTAGTCAGTTTCACCAATAGTTGCAAATGTGTTTATCATCCAATCTGTATTAACTGTTTGTTATTAAAGCTTTCTCCTGTGGGTTTCTTGGCACTTACATCCTTTCTGTGCTGCTCTGGGACAGAAAGGCGAGGGCTGTCATTCTGCAGCTCTGCTGGGATGCCTCTCCCTTGCTTACTCTGAGGTTGCCTAGTTTTGGGGTGGGGATGGAGTTCACTGTCAGACCAGGCCCACACGTCCTCACCACTGGGCTGCCTTGCTCCTTGCAGTGGGAGAGATGCCACTGCTGGAGGCTTGCACTCCTCCCTGTGAAGAGAGGGCCTGTGCTCAGACACAGCAAGTCCACTGCCTAGGTAGCCCTGACCACCGCCTGAGGCTTCACCTAGGCCCTGAGTCTCAGCTGGCTCAGCATCTTAAGAGTTTGCTGTCTGCCCAGCATCATGACCTCGCCACCAGCAGCCTTGCCACTCCAACCTCAGTTTTATATGCATTGACATTTGCTCAGTAAACTCTTGAGGCCAGTAAGCGCCAGGCCTCATGCTTGGCACTGGGGTTGGAAGGGACACAGCACCCATGCCCAGCAGCGTCCCTGTGGAAATGACTCTAGGGCAGGTGCAGGAGGAGTGGGGCACAGACAATTGAGGTTAAAGGTGTGACAGGGAATTAATTGCTGTGGGGATGATGTACTGAGTGATTACTATGTGCTAGTTGTAACTGATTAAGCACTCGTGTGTCTAGTTCCTTTAAAACTCCCAACAACCTTGTAAAGAAGATACTATTAAACTCAGTTTACCAAAGAAGCACTAGACACAGAGGCTTAGTGACTTGTGCTGGGACACGTTGCTAAGTAGCAGAGCTGGAAACCGGCCCCAGCCAGTGGGGTGCCAGGACCTCTTTTGCAGGCAGGGCCAGGCAGGTAGTGGGGACAGCATGAGCTAAGGGACACTGTGCAGCTGAGCCCAGGAGGCTGACTGCAGGGAGGAGGCTGGCTGCAGGGAGGAGGCTGGC
>NW_022437025.1:5718607-5718908 GCF_009761245.1 Sapajus apella | reverse complement strand
GAGGCTGGCTGCAGGGAGGAGGCTGGCTGCAGGGAGGAGGCTGACTGTAGGGAGGAGGCTGGCTGCAGGGAGGAGGCTGACTGCAGGGAGGAGACTGGCTGCAGGGAGGAGGCTGACTGCAGGGAGGAGGCTGGTTGCAGGGAGGAGGCTGGCTGCAGGGAGGAAGCTGCAGGGAGGAGGCTGGCTGTAGAGGAAGCTGGCTGCAGGGAGGAGGCTGGCTGCAGGGAGGAGGCTAGCTATAGGTAGGAGGCTGACTGCAGGGAGGAGGCTGGCTGTAGGGAGGAGGCTGGCTGCAGGGAAT
>NW_022437025.1:5668730-5718597 GCF_009761245.1 Sapajus apella | reverse complement strand
GGCTGTAGGGAGGAGGCTGGCTGCAGGGAATAGGCTGGCTGCAGGGAATAGGCTGGCCATGGGGCCCATGTGCTGTGCTTGGTAGCCTGCCTCTAACCCCAAGGCTTTGCAGAGCCTCTGAGTGTTTTATTTAGGTAAGGAGTAATGGCATCACCTTGGCAAAAATATGGTTCTTGGACCAGACCAGACAAGAGAAAGTGGGGTCTGGCCCAGTGCTGTCGTAGGGTTACCGAGGATACCCCTTTAAGTGCTAAATAGATGGGACTGACTCGTGATGACCTGTTAGGTGTGGGGTGTAGTTTGTGGGGGGTGAGGCAGGAGTACACTGTTGAGGCTCCTGGCCTGGGCAGCAAGGTGGGTTTCTACATGCTGCATTCTTCATGCGTTGGCAAATTAAATTTGCTTCAGACTCAATATGGTTGTCTGCCACTGTAATCATCTGGACCCAGGGGACTCACTAAGTAAATCAGTGTTGGAATTCATTTTTGCTGATTGTTAATTTTGAATTTGAATCACTTATTGTATAGGCTTATAAAATAGCATACAATTAAAGTATGATTTTGTTTACAAAGCTCAGCTATAAATTTCTTAGGAAATTAAATAGGCAAGCTGTTATTAAGTTTTTAAAGAAATCCACACTCAAAAAAAGTAACAATTACAGTAAAAAGAAATAGATTTTCCCATGGCACTTAATATCACTGGCATCATGTTTGAATTTCTTTTTTTTTTTTTTTTTTTTTTTTAAGGGGAGCATGGATATGTTCTTGACCTTAGAGGATTTTTTTTCTGTGAACTGGAATGACTAGGCCAGCTCATTATGTGGTAACACAATATTACCACGAGGAGGACCATCTGCTTCCATCATCAATAATAAAGATGTAACCTACCAGCATGAGTCATTCAGCCCTGCCCGGGACCTGCTTGCTTATCTCCGGCCCTCTCATGGCTCACCTCCCAACCAAAGGGACTTGGTGAAGCCTGGGAGGGGCTCAGGGCCAGGGCCTCTCCACTGTGGGGAGGCCTCTGGGCTGCAGGCTGGGGCTGGCTGTTGTCCTGGGTGTCGGCTCACACAGCCTGCTGTGACACAGGCAGGTGCTGGGGCCGTGAGAGCCTAGACCTGTGATCCAAGATGGTGACCATACTCCAGCTAGAGCTGATGTGTAGAGAAAGTGTTGACAAAATTCCTTTTCCTTCTCTCTCTGGAATTTTTCTTGTTACTTGAGAGAGCAGCATCACATGGTGACAGAAGAGCATGGACTTTGGAGTTAGACTGCCTGGGTTTGTATCCTAGCTCTACTACAAATTGGCTGTGTGACTTGAGGCAAGTTACTTAACCTTTCTGAGCCTGATTTTCCTCATCTTTACAGTATGGAGAACAGTAGCACCTACCGCCAAGGTGGTGAGGATTAAATGGGTGAACACACATCACGGGCTCAGAATAGTGGTGAACATAGAAAGTGCTGTGAAAGTGTTTGCTGTTACTGTTGTTTCTTTCTTATGACCAGTCAGCCTTGAACAGGAAATGGAACAGCGGAACACAGTGTGAGAGAATGAGCCCGAGCTCTTGAGGGCGTGCCTCGTCTGCCTAGTCAACGAGCACTGCACCATGTTGAGGCCAGGTCCTATGCTGGGCACCGGGAGCCCCAGAGCAGTTGGGTTGACCTGCCTCAAGGCACCTGTGGTGGAGCTGGGCACACTGGCCAGGAGCTTTGGACTCACAGGCTCGGGTTTGGCTTCTGGCTTTGTCGTAGAGCCAATTACTACTTCTCAGTTTCCCCATCTGCTAAACAGGGATGGTATCTACTTGCTTAATTGTTATACATTAAGGGATATGTGTGTGTTTTTACGCAGGGTTGAACACAGTGAGTCGCCCTGCATTATTAGTTAAGGATGTCTTGACTTTTTAGTTCATCAGTCGGTCCGATTTGTGGTGTCGGTCCCATACGTGGTTTGCCCAAGACATGTGTCCAGTGCATCGATTTTATTCTAACTGGGCTGCATTCTCTTGGCTTGGGCCTTATATATTACTATTTTGGGGAAATATTGAAATGTTAACTTTTAGTTACCTTTTCAAATTTCACAACCATTTTGAAAATTAAGTCATATTTTTTGTTAACCTCGATTGTGGTTTGAGAGAGGTTTTCTTAAAAAGGGAAACAGAAGTGACCGTGGGTAGGAGAATAACAAGACAACAGTGGCTCCCATGGTGGGGTCACGTCAGCACCACCTAGGGATCTGTTAGAAATACAAGTTCTCAGGCCTCCCCCAGACACATCGAAACAAATTCTGGGGCTGGGGCCCAACAAGATTTGTTTTAACAGAAGCCATAGCTCATTCTAATGCATGCTAAAATGTAAGAACTATTGGTGTGCAGGAAGAGAATGTCAGCTATTGGAAGGAAAATAGCCATCTTTGCCGTAGCAGGTTAAATAAAGGGCCCAAAGCACACTGACTAGACAAATTCCAGTGCTGGCTGGCGAACTGAAGTTCCTGTGAATAAAGATGGGGAGCATGTATTCGGAGAGAGCTGCCTTCAGGCCTCTGGTTGCTGCTCTGCCTTGTGAATAAAGGGGAGCCTTCTTTCTTGGAGTCTATGGTCTTTTGTTTATTTCACAGATTTGAGCCTCTAAGTAGATCCATCCTGAGATTTACAATGAAGGACAAGACTTCTGTGGCCCTTGTCTTCCTTGGAATTTACCATGCGTCAAGGAAAGACAGATTTAAACAAATAACTCTACACATAATTACAGTTGTGGTAAATGTTGTGAAGAATTGCAGTGATAAGCAGTTCTTACCTCTGAGGTCACCTTTTTCAAGTGACTGCTAGCCACCAACTGCCAAATGCGAGTGTCTGTTCTCAGCCCTCGTCTTCCTTGGCCATCAGCAGCACTGCCTCGGCTCCTCCCGAGACTTTCTTCCCTCAGCTTCCAGGCTGCCCATTCGCCCTTCTTTTCCGTTTCCTTGCTAGGTCGCCCACCTTCCGCATCCTCTAAACGTTCGAGTGCCTGGAAGGCCCTTCCCTGTCCACCGTCACCCTCTAGGGCAAGCTTGTCCAACCTGCCTAATTTTGTTGTTGTTCTGCTCTGTTTAGGCATTGAGCAGCCTGAAGCCATGGTTTCCATTTCTGTCTCGTGTTAAGCAGAAAAGGGGTGAGGAAGGGCCGTTACTGGCTCAACCAAAATCAGAAACTAAGAACCCTTAACTGTTTTCTATCTGTGGATACCCCGGGCATCTCAGCTGGACTTGAAGCTTCAGAGGTCAGGCCCTCACACTGTCTTCAGTTGGGACCTACCTCCTGCCCAAAACTGACCATTTAAAAAGTAAAAGTGGGTGCAGTGGCTCACGCCTGTAGTCACAACACTTTGGGAGGCCAAGGCAGGTAGATCAACTGAGGTCAGTAGTTTGAGACCGGCCTGGCCAACATGGTGAAACCCCATCTCTCCTAAGAATACAAAACATTAGCCAGGTATGGTGGCAGGTGCCTGTAATCCTGGCTACTTGGGAGGCTGAGGCAGGAGAATGGCTTGAACCTGTGAGGTGGAGGTTGCAGTGAGCCAAGATCGCGCCGTTTCACTCCAGCCTGGTCACTAAGGGTGAAACTCCATCTCAAAAAAAAAAAAAAAAGGGAAAAGTGATGCTCTGTAATTTGAGCAGGTGTCAGAGGCTCAGGGCTGAAAACATGTGGGAACGCTTTAGAACAGACTGGGTGACTCTTTCAGACCTAACACTGAACACAGGCTGTAGGAGCTGATGGCGTTGTTGGGAAGTGAGGTTGAGCAGAAAGTTAATGACCTGGTTGGAGTCTGAGGGAGCTGCTGATTATGGGAACGATAGCTGCAGGAAGGGATAGGCTTGTAGATTTCCGTGTCCTGGATGAGACATTGTCATGTGGGCAGATGAGTTCATGGCCTGTTGTATTTGCGCCTGTATGACCTGGAATGTCTTGGATGGCCTTCTGGAATTTCAAGTCAGCTCTTAGATCTTAAGGCAAGAATCCCGGAGAAGGCAGCTCCAGGACAGTGACGGTTTTTTTCCTCACCTCTGAGAAGTCTGGGGTACTCTGAAAATCTCAAAATATTGCACCTTGCAGGAAGGATAGGTCTTGGTGGTCACTGGAGGTAATGGTGGCAGGCCTACAGTCCAATTCTCAAATAACAAGAAAAACCTTCACTTTCGTGATCCCTTATGCCTTTGGAAAATGGGTTTGAACGAGCTTACAGAAGTAAACAGGTCCCAGTCCCAGGAAAGAGAATAAGCACATTCCACCGTGTCTCACCCAATGAATGCAGATATGAAGCCTGAACAGAAAGCATGGAGCAGCTACTTGAGATTCTGGAAAGAAACAGTGGCAGGTGGGTTGGGGAAGAAGACCAAAATTTGTAGTACCACTGAATTGGTACTGAGTTTACTGATTTTTTTCTCCTCTGATCCTGAACTTGGGCAGCCCCAAACCCAGGAACAGGTCTTAATATGGACAGAGAGCACCAGGAAAACTCTGTATTTCTGGCTTGGGGAATGGGTCTCTAACACTTAGAATGCAGAAACCCAATTTTTAGTTTTATTTTATTTATTTTTATTTTTGAGACAGAGTCTCTCTCTGTCACCGAGGCTGGAGTGCAATGGCATGATCTTGGCTCACTGCAACCTCTGCCTCCTGGGTTCAAGTTATTCTCCTGCCTCAGCCTCCCAAGTAGTTGGGACTATAGGTGCATTTCACCATGCCTGGCTCATTTTTGTATTTTTAGTAGAGATGGGGTTTCATCATGTTGATCAGGCTGGTCTTGAACTCCTGACCTCAGGTGATCCTCCTCCCTTGGCCTCCCAGAGTGCTGAAATTACAGGCATGAGCCACCATGCCCGGCCCTAGTTTTATTTTTTTTCCTCTGTTCTCTTACACCCCAACCCTCAGACATTCTTATGACAGCAGCAGCTGGTGGGAGTTTGAAACTCCCAGGAAAGGGAAGCTGATTAGAAGAGTTTTGTTTCCAAGGGCCAGAGTGTGAACCCCTGATGCTTTATTCTCTCTCTTTCCCCGTTACCTGGCTCAGATGTGGATACAGTTGTGGGAAGCGTATGGCTAGAGAACCAGAAAAAGGGAGACCCAGAAAACTAGAAAGTACGGCGGGATTGCAGAGGAGGAGGAGCTTGGGAAGGTGATTCTTTAACGTGGTTTATGAGCTCCCAGACTTCTTGTCACGTTGTGAATACACAGATCTGACCCTGGGTAGCTAACCTCAACTTTGAGAACTAACTGATCTTCGGAATAGACCACGATGCAATTCCCTAACTGGCCACTGGATGGTGCACATGCAGGATAGATCCAAAAAGTGCTTCAAAGGCTTTGAAAACTCTTGACTTTGGAACCACAACTTGCGCAAAAGGCTGGCTGGAACTTGTGTGTGGAATCCAACTGGGTAAACTGCTTACTAAGATAAAAATGTCAACATTCTCCCAATGTCACTCTCAATCCTCCCAAGGATTGAGAGAAAATTCAGAGTTTAACACTGAATGTGTTTCTTAACACAAAATGTCTAGAATGCAGTTCAAAATTAATTGGCTTATGAACTAGAATCATCTTTTTTAAAAACAAAAATTTCCTCTGAATCAGAATAGGTTCAGATAGGATCATCTCTTCTTTTGTCTTTTTTTTTTTTTTTTTTTTTGAGATGGAGTCTTGCTCTGTCGCCCAGGCTGGAGTGTAGTGGTGGGATCTGGGCTCACTGCAACCTCTGCCTCCCAATTTCAAGTGATTCTCCAGCCTCAGACTCCCGAGTAACTGGGATTACAGGTACCCATCACCACACCTGGCTAATTATTTTTGTATTTTTAGTAGAGATGGGTTTTCATCATGTTAGCCAGGCTGGTTTTGAACTCCTGACCTCAAGTGATCCACCCGCCTCGGCCTCCCAAAGTGCTAGAATTACAGGCATGAGCCACTGCGCCCGGACTGTTTTTTGTTTTTGAGATAGGGTCTTGCTCTGTCACCCAGGCTTGAGTGCAGTGGTGCATTTCAGCTCACTGCAACATCTGCCTCCTGGGCTCAAGCAGTCCTCCTATCTCAGCCTTGTGAGTAGCTGGGACTACAGGCAAGTGCCACCATACCTGGCTAATTTTTTATATTTTGTGTAGAGATAGGATTTTGCCATGTTGCCTAGGCTGGTCTCGAACTCCAGGATTCAAGATCTGCCCGCCTCAGCCTCCCAAAGTGCTGAGATTACAGGTGTGAGCCACTGCGCCTGGCCAGGATCATCTTTTGGTAATCAAGATACCACTGCCAAGATAATGCAGATGTTGGAATTTTCCAATAGACTTTAAAGCAACCATTATAAAAATGCTCCAACAAGTAAGGGTGAACGCTTCTGAGATGAGAAAATAGAAAGTATAAGTAAAGAAAAAGAAACTGTAAAAAGAACTAAGTGGAAATTTTGTAACTGAAAAATACACTAACTGAAATAAACTAACCAGAGAGGCTTAATAGCAGAATGGAGATGATAGAGGAGTGAGTGAATGAATTTTAAGATCAATAGAAATTATCCAATCCAGGCCGGGCATGGTAGCTCATGCCTGTAATCCCAGCACTTTGGAAAGCCAAGGCGGGTAAATCACAAGGCCAGGAGTTTGAGACCAGCCTGGCCAACATGGTGAAACCCCATCTCTACTGAAAATGTAAAAATTAGCCAGGTGTGGTGGCGGGCACCTGTAATCCCAGCTACTTGGGAGGCTGAGACAGGAGAATCACTTGAACCTAGGAGGCAAAGGTTGCAGTGAGCCAAGGTCACACCACTGTGCTCCATCCTGGGTGACAGAGCACTCCGTCTCAAACAAAACAAAAAAACCAGAAATTATCCAATCTGAGCAGTACAGAGAAAAAATGAGTTAAAAAATTGAGCAGAGCCTTAGGAACATGTAGGGCGGTAGTAAAAAGTGTAACACTATCATTGGAGTGTCAGAGGAGAGGAGAGACAATATGATGTGGAAACGTTGGAGTCAGTGATGGCCAAGTATCTCCCACATTTAGCGAAAGATTCAAACCTATAGATTCAGGAAATTCAGTGGCTGCCAAACAAACCCTAAAAGGTAAGAAGTCCACGTCCAGATGCATCATAACCAAACTGCTGAAAATAAAGACAAGAAATCTTATAAGCATCCAGAGAGGAACAATGTCATACTTACTGGGGATTAACAATTTGACTGAATTTCTCATCAGAAGCCATGGAGGCCAGAAAAATAAAACAGTATTTTTAGAGTGCTGAAAAGAACTGTCAACCCAAAATTCTGTATCCAGAAAAAAAAAAAAAAACCCTTCAGGAATGAAAGTGAAATAAAGATATTCTCAGGTGATGAAAAACTAAGAATTTGTTGCCAGCAGTCTGGCTCTAAAAGGAATTGCTAAAAGAAATTGTTCAGGTAGAAAGGTCATTATACTAGGAGGAGACTTGGAACATCAAGAAAAAAGGGGAACAGAAATAGTAAATATCTGGATAAATTATTTTCTTTTTGCTTTAACTAAATGCCAATAGGTGTTGACTTTAAATATACGGTAACAGTCTTACGTGCGCTACAGCATGATTAGAGTAGCAAGAGCAATAAACAATTTGTCATATAATCAGAATGCGAAGTTGATGAATTAAATTAAAACATCATAAATAGAAACACGTTCACAAAACCACAGCTGATTATACATAACTCTCATTTCTTGGGAAACACAATTTTAAATAAACAGTTGAGTTTCCCAATGGACTATAAATCCTGGGGAAGAAATCAGGGCACATGATAAATTATCATGAAAAGAATCTAGAAAATGCGAGGACATGTGCATGGGCTTCTCATTCCTATTGACATTGATTTGGGGAATGTTCTCAAGTCAGCAGACTGTTTTCTCAATGAGTTGTTTACAAATATGTTTGAAAGCAAAAATTATAATGGGTTTACAGTGTGTGTAGATGTAATATGTAAGACAAGTGAAATGCAGAAGGGGACAAGGTATGGTGATAAAGTTCCGCATTCCACTTGAAGTAGTAAAATATTGATTCTAAGTAGATTGTGAAAAATTAATAAGTATATTGTAATCCCTAGACCAACCACTAAACTAGACAAAGAGATGGGGGAAGAAGCCACCACACACAATAGAGAAATCAAAATGGAGTTCTAAAAAAAGTTCAGAAAACTTTATCTAAAACAGGAAAGAAGACATAAAGGAAGAAAAAAGAGGAAACATGGGATAATAGACTTAAATTCGAACATACCAACAATCACATTAAATGTAAATGGTCTGAACACACCAGTTGTGTGTTTCATTACTCAGCTCTGACAGATTGTCAGAATGGGTTAAAAAAACGGGCTGGGTGTAGTGGCTCACACTTGTAATCCTAGCATTTGGGATTACACAAGGAAATTAGAAAATATTTTGAAGCGAGTGAAAACACAACATACCTAAATTTGTAGGTTGCAGTGCTTAGAGGGAGATGTATTGCATTAAAATGTCACACCGAAAGGAAAAAAGGTCTCAAATCAATAAACAAAATTTGTACCTTAAGAAAGTATAAACAGAGCAAATAAACCCAAAGCAAGCAAAAGGAAGCAAAAGATAAATGTGAGAAAAGATTTCCATGCAATTAAAAACAGAAAACTGATAGTCAATGAAACCGAAAGCCTGTGCTTGGAAATGATCAACAGCATTGATTAAACTCTAGCAAAACTGACAAAAAGAGAATAAAATTAGCAAAGGGAATGAAAAGGGGGATACCACTACAGGCTCCACAAAAATAAGACAATAGAATGTTATAAATAACTGTACAGGTTTTTCTTTGCTGTTGTTGTTGTTGTTTTTAAAGACAAAGTCTTGCTCTGTCAGTCAGGCTGGAGTGCAGTGGTGCAATCTTAGCTCACTGCAACCTCTGCCTCTTGGATTCAAGTGATTCTCATGCCTCAGCCACCCTAGTAGCTGGGATTACAGGCATGTGCCACCACGCCCAGCTAATTTTTGTATTTTTAGTAGAGACAGGGTTTTGCCGTGTTGGCCAGGATGGTCTAAAATTCCTGGCCTCAAGTGATCCACCTGCCTCAGCTTCCTAAAGTGCTGGGATTACAGGTGTGAGCTACCACACCAGCCACATAAATTTGATAACTTAGGTGAAATGGTCCATTTCCTTGAAAATTGTAGATCACCAAAATTCATCCAAGATGAAATAGATAATCTGAATCATCCTGGAATTTGTTAAAGAAGGACCAGATGGTTTCACTGATGAATCCTACTGAACATTTAAAGAAAACACCAATTTGAGGAGAAGAGGGAGTACTTCCTGACTCATTTGAAAGGCCAGTATTACCCTGATACCCAAACTAGATGAATACAGGATCAAAAAGAACAAACTACAGGCAAATAGCCCTTATGTAGACACACAAAATTCTCAACACAGTATTAACAAATTGAATTCAATAATACATTAAAGAGTTATAACCATGACAAAGCGACATTTAGCCTAGGAACACAAGACTGGGTCAGTGTTTGAGAATCGATTAGTGTAATCAATCATACTGCTGATTTCAAGAAAACCACATGATCATATCAGTTGGTGCAGAAAAAGCATTTGATGGAATTCAGTGTCCATTCTTCATAACAACTCTCAGCAAAGAAGAAATGGAAGAGAACTTCCTCCACCTGATACAGAGCATCTACAGAAAACAGCTGCGGCTAACGTCATGCTTAATGGAGAAAGAACGAAGGCCTTCCCCCAACATTGAAAACAAGACCAGGATGTCTATTCTTACTATTCCTGTTCAACATCGTATTGGAAGTCCTAGCTGGTACGTTGCTCGTGGGAATGCAAAATGGTGCAGCGATTCTGCAAAAACAGTTTGGAAGAAGTTTCTTGTAGGTGAAACATATACTTACAGTTAGCCCAGCAATCCCACTCTTAGGTATTTGCCATCAAGAAATGAAAACTTGTGTTTGTAAAAAATCTGTACATGTTTATAGCTGCTCTTTTCATAGTCTTCAAGAAATGGGAACAACCCAAATGCCTTTCAGTGAATGGATGAAGGGCAGTACATCCCATACGACGAAGCATGACTCAGTGATAAACACGCTTAGCACCTTGGGTGAATCTCAGGCATTATCTGAGGGGAGAAAGCCGGCCTCAAAAGCTTGTATGCTGTGATTTCGTTTGTGCCACATAACTGGAAAAGACGAAGTTGTGGTGATGGAGAACAGTCATAGTGCCAGGGGTGGGGTAGGATGTGACTACCAAGGGCTAGCACAGAGGAGGTCCTGGGAGTGATAGAGCTGTTTTGTATCTTGATAGCCGTGAGGGTGGCTACAAGGCAATGTTTAGAAGTCACAGGACTATATGCACCAAAAAGTGAACTGTATGTTAATTCAAAAAATAAACTGGCATGAATGAATGAATCAGTCAGGGTATTTTTGATCCAGCATTTCTACTTCTGGTAATTTCTCCTAAGGATACATCCATATAAGGGTGAAATGAGGGTTGTATAAGAGTATTGATTGCAGCACGAATGATTGGAAGCTATCTAAATGTTTGGCAGGGAATGGGTGAAATCCTAAATGAAATACTGCACTGACCTCACAGAGCAAAATGGATCATCATTTGTGTAGTGTGCTCTGTGTGTATAAAGATACACACATATCCTTGTAAATGCAGAGACCATATTTGGAAGGATACTTGCAAAATAGCTAAAAGTGGAATTTCTTTGGAGAGGAAAACAAACTGAGTACGTGGGAGAGAAGAGGGAGACCTACTTTCCACCGTATACGCTTTTGTACCTTTTGTATTTTGTTCTGTATACATATCTACTTAAATAATTTTTTCTTTTTTTTTGAAATGGAGTCTTGCTCTTTTGTCCAGACTGGAGTGCAGTAGCACAGTCTTGGCTCACTGCAACCTCCGCCTCCTGGGTTCAAGCAATTTCCAGCTAATTTTTGTATTTTTAGTAGAGACGGGGTTTCACCATGTTGGCCAAGGTGGTCTTGAACTCCTGACCTCAAGTGATCTGCTTGCCTTGGCCCAAAGTGCTAGGATTACAGGTGTGAACCACCATATCTGGCCTTTAAAATATATATATATTTTTAATGTGTAGAATAACAGAAAAATTGTTGAGGAAATTTGGGCAAAGGACAGCAAGGCAAAACCAGAGGTAAGTGGATGCTCCAAGGTGTAACTCAAAAAATTTCATGTAACTCCTAGAGGCATGCTACAGATTTTACACTGAGCTTCCTAGTGGCAGGGCAAAGAGGGAAACAGTATACAGCTGGTAACCCAGAGTTTAAAGCTGAAGCTGAACCTACTCTGGAAGTTTCGGCTTGTCAAGGTGGTAGATATCATGTTTGTATGGTATTGGGATCTTTTGGTGGAGAACAGGTCTATCAGGAGATTATCCCATAAAATGTCTAATCCCCATTCATCCCCATTAATGTTGGGGTTTAGAGAAGCAGCAGGTTAATCACATATCATACTTCCACATGATGCCAAGAGTGAGAAAGAAGGAAGTGATCTGAAATTTCTCCAGGGGAAATGGCAGGATGGTTGTTTAATTTGCACTTTACTTTTTAGTCTCCTGCTATTGTCCTGGTAACAGTTTATTTATTCTGAGAAGTATAAATTCTTTATCCCCAATGCCTTTTAACAAGATAAACTGAAATTCCTATTTAATGCTTAGCGCATCCTAGAGTTTGCTTATTTTTCCTAATGTGGAGGTGATAAATTTCCCTGTTAGTTGGAGAGGGTAGTGTTCAGAGAGCACACTTTCTTTGGTGCAAACACTGTGGATCTTGTGTTCATTCTTACTGGTGTGTCTCCCAGGAAGGAATAGGAATTTGAGAACAGGAAACACGTATTCTTTCACAGCTCTTCACCGGGTCCTTTCACAATGTTGTGTTGAGAGGGGTAGGGTTCTGAGGCCTGCGAATGTGGGTTGAGGTAGGTTGGGGAAGACTCTGACTTTGGGATCAGAGAGCCCGAGTCTGCACGTAGGTTCCGTCATTTACAGTCAGACGTGTGGACCTAAGGCCATGGCTCTGCCTTTCCGAACCTTAGTATCCTCTGCAAAGGCAGTGCTCACGTTGCCTTGTGTTTGTGAGGGTGAAGTACGATGAAGCGTGGGGTCCTGGAGCAGTGGCCGGCATCCTGTGGGAGCTCCGTCACCGTCAGGACTCCTGTCATTGTGGTCTCCTGCCACGGCTAGACCTTCAGTCTCACGTGCTTAGGAAAAAGCCAGCAACAGACACGGAAACAGCCTTGCTGCAGTAACAATGCAGTGTGGTTTGGAAATTGCAGTTCGTGAAATCGATTTTTGATGCCATCTGAATTCGCTTAAAAATTATTTTTTCAAATTTTAAATACAATTTATGAAAAAAATACCTGTCAAATATTCAAATGATAGATGGAAGACAGGAAAATCCTTTTCCCCCTGAGACTTCACAGCCCTGTCACAGAGGAATCTCTGATGGTTTCGTGCCCACCCTCCCAGGCCTTTCTCAGAGACACATTATGTATGTGTGAGTTTCATCCATACAAATTCATTTACATGATGCAATTGCAGACTGAGTTCTTTGAGCACCTTCTCTCTGGTTTGTATGGGGCACTTAGGAAGCTTGTTAAACACACAACTGTAAGTTGTAGTAGCCTGTGATTGTAGGGAGGGGACTGCGTTGTAAGTCTGGTTTCAGGCTGACCTTGACTTGGCAGTGGCCTCTGCAGATGGGTGGCCTATTGTGTACTATTGTGAACGCTGAAGAGATGGTGTGGTTTAAGTGATGCCACTTCCCAGAAAGACGGAGAGAGATGCCCCTGGGAGCTTTTGAATGCCTTTGCCCTCCCCTAGGCCTTTTAACATGTTGACGTGGAAACAAGGACCCCACGGAAAACCCCTCTTTCATACTGACCGAACTCCCAGTGGAAGAGTGGGAGAGTTCAGAGGCCTTTGCAGTCTCTTCAGCACAGCTGGAGTGGCAGAGATACCCCCTGCAGGCCTTTCCAGTGTGGTCTAGCCCAGCCTGGGCACACTTGGGCCAGTGGCCGGCACACAGTAGGTGCTCCAGAGGACTCTGAGGAACCCAGATTTGAGGAGACTAAGGCTATTTCTGAACCTCTTCAGGTTGCCTGATTTGAACTCAAAATGTTACTGGGCCTTCAGGAGATTAAAAAACAATCTTGTCAGTGTGTGGGGAGCAAGCACTTTAGGTGGAGTCCTCTCTGTGACACTGTGAATTAACAGACACAGCCGGCATGTGTTCGTTGGCCTTATGCCTGAGTGTGATAGTTAAGGAGGCCTTAGGGACACACAGGGAGCACTATTTTGGGAAATAGAAATCTTAGTTCGTAGGCGATACATCTGGGTAGTTGGCAGTTAGAAGCCCTGGAGTCAGACTGCCTGGGTTCAAGTCCCACCCTGCCACTTGAGGGGGTTACTCAGAGCTGCTGCCGCTGTATCAGGGACAGCTCAGTGGGGGCGGGTGTGTGATGCTGACACTACCTGTGTTAGTTTCCTGTAGCCGCTCTAACAAATCACTACACACTCGGTGGCTCAGAACAACTGAAATCTGTCCATTAGTCTGGGAGGTCAGAAGTCCTAACTGGGCTGGGCACAGTGTCACACTGTAATCCCAGCACTTTGGGAGGCTGAGGCAGGCAGCTCACTTGAGCGCAGGAGTTCAAGACCAGCCTGGGCAACATGTCAAAACCCCATCTCTACAAAAAATACAAAAATTAGCTGGGCATGGTGCACACCTTTAATCCCAGTTACTTGGGGGGCGAGGTGAGAGGATCGCTTGAGCCCCAGAGGTGAAGGCTGCAGTCAGCTGAGATAGCACCACTGCCCTCCAGCCTGGGTGACAGAAGGAGACCTTATTTCCAGAAAAAAAAGTCCTCAATGAGTCTTCCAGGCTAAAATCAAGGTATTGGCAGGACTGGATCTGTCTAGAGGTTCCAGGAAAGAATCTTTCTCTTGCAGCACTCTGCACCTAGAGATTGCCGTATTCCTTGGCTTGTGAAGCATCACTCTAATGATGACATCACTCAATGTCTCCAGCACATTGCCTGCCCCCTTCTGCAGTCCCGCCTCCCTCTGCCTCCCTCTTAGGACGCCTGTGCTTATTTTGAGCCACCTGAATTATCTAAGATAATCACCCCATCTCAGGGTCCTAACCTTAACCATGTCTGCAAAGCCCTTCTTGCCGTATGAGATGACATCTGCAGGTTCCCGGGATTAAGAGGTGGACATGTTGGGGGGGCCATTATTTTGCCTCCCACAGTACCTACCTTGTAGGGTTGTGAGGATCGAATAAGAGAGTGTGCGTCAGACAGCCCTGTGGGGGGCACAGGGAAGCCTTTGATTGGCGGCTTCTGTAGAATTTCAAAATGGATGTGGGCTGTGGGCATCCACTATTGTTCCTTGTTATAGGAGAGTTCAAAGGATAGGGCGTCCTTTCGCCTCAGGACCCTCCCACTCAGGACTGGACTCCGAAGGCACAGCTGAGGCACTGAGTTTTAGGTAATATTTGGTCAAAGTGGGGGAAAGAATTTTATTTAGTAATTAAACCAGGCCTTCTAAGAGTTGGGATTTTTTTTTTTTTCTAATAAAAGAACAGAACCAGCCTGTGGAGCCTGTCCACAGCCCGGTGGCCAAGCAGAACCCCAGCAGCATCAAAGCAGGGCTGCGGCCCTGCGGAAGGGCCACCCAGATTTCAGAGGCAAACACCACTCCCCGGCGGTCACCTGTGAGCTCAGTATTGGAGGATAAGTAGGTGGTTTCCAAGGTTTTTAGGGGAGTGTAGGGAAGAGGGAGTAACTGAGCAGAGGGAACAGAGCCTTGGTAACTTGAAAGAAATGGGGAGGGGTTGATTATAGCCGGGCTGGGAGGAGGAGGGGAGGGAACATGGCATTGGAGTGGAACCCCGGACAAGCTGGTGCTGGCTCTCCTAAGAAGTCCGTTTAGGTGCTACTGTGGTTTCTTTATTTGGGTTTGTGGTTTTGTTTTGTTTTACTTTTAAAATAGCATTTTGGCTATGAAAGTTAACAATAGTGATAGGAAATTTGGAAATCTGATAGAAATGTAACAAAAATAAGCATTACCCATAATTCTGTCATCCGGAGATAATCCCCTGATAACATTCTCATTATATTCGTTCTTCTATTATTAAATCACATCACGCCTCTACTTAAAATCGTCTTAAGCGTTTCCTACCACATTTGGGCTAAATGCACGCTCCTTGCCATGACCTTGCAAGGACCACCTGGTCTGACCCCTGCCCGACTGGCTCCATCTCCTGTGACCCCCTTCATCCTGGCCTTGCTCGCTGGTTTTCTGACTTTTGGGCACCCCAAGTTTCTCACTGCCCCACCTTTGTACTTCCGCCTCCTTCTGCCTGGAGTGCTGGGCCGTGATTCCTCACACATGGGCTCCTTGTCACTGGGTCTCAGCTCTGAGCCCACCTCCTAGATACTGTCTTCTCAGGAGGGTTTCCCTAACCGCTTAGTGTCAGCACTGCTCCTCCCCGCCATCCCCCCACCACTCTGCTGCGGGACTCTGGGGCATTTTCTGCACAGCACTTTTCTGCACGTTATATTCTTGCCCGTGTGCTTCTTTACTGTCCCTTCACCCCACTAGAATATAAATGCAGGAGAGCAAGGACCAGACCTTGTGTGCTTGTTGACTGCTTTTCTGCAGGACTTGGGACAGTACCTAGCATTCACGGATGGTTAATTTGTAAGTTTACCAGATTTGTAAATGGATGAATGAATTTCACAGTTTTACAACATACCATTCTGTAAGCTATTTTCTTACTTCTGTGACAACATATGCATTTCCCCATATCTGTAATTATTCTATGATTTCATTTTTACTTAACTGAGTCTAAGCAATGGCTTTTTGTTTAGCTATGTCATGATTTACTTACACTTGATCTTAACCAAAAGGCCGAGAAGCGATTGTCATGATTTACTTAATGCATCTCCTGGATTGGACATGAATTTGTTCCTTCAGTGACCATTTAATCCCTGTGACATCCAGTGGCTTGTAGTAAGATTGGTTTTGCCAGCCTGGCTGCTAGGAGGCTGCCACGAACAAAGGAATCATCACTGTCTCCTTGACCTCAAAGGGTAGAGACAGCAATGTTACAGAAAAGCCACATCAGCACATGAACCTGGTGTGCTGGTGGGGAGGCAAGAAGCCTGGGAATGAGCTCCAGTAACTCAGGAGATTTGAGGGGGAGGTTCTTTACACATGGATCAATCATGATCGATGTGAAACCCAATGCCAGATTGAGATGAAAAAAGGTCTCTAACTTCTTTTATTTTCATTATTTTTATGATTTGTTTGATGAAGTCCTGCTCTGTCATCCAGGCTGGAGTGCAGTGGTGTGATCCCAGCTCACTGCAACCTCCGCCTCCCGGGTTCAAGGGATTATCATGCCTCAGCCTCCCGAGTAGCTAGGATTACAGGTGCACACCATCACACCCAGGGAATTTTTGTATTTTTAGCAGTGATGGGCTTTTGCTGTGTTGGCCAGGCTGATCTCAAACTCCTGACTTCAGGTGATCTACCCACCTCAGCCTCCCAAAGTGCTGGGATTATAGGCGTGAGCCACCATGCCCAGCCAAGGGTGTCTAACTTCTGATTGTTGCTTTAAGTTTCAAAATTTAGGAAAAGTCAACTTATCATCACATGGTTTGATGTGTAGTAAAAATTTCATAAATAGTGCTCAATTCTAAGATGTGAAATAGAGGCCAGGCTCGGTGGCTCACGCCTGTAATCCCAGCACTTTGGGAGGCCGAGGCGGGTGGATCACGAGGTCAAGAGATCAAGACCATCCTGGTCAACATGGTGAAACCCTGTCTCTACTAAAAATACAAAACATTAGCTGGGCATGGTGGCACATGCCTGTAGTCCCAGCTACTCGGGAGGCTGAGGCAGGAGAATTGCCTGAGCCCAGGAGGCGGAGGTTGCAGTGAGCCGAGATTGCGCCATTGCACTCCAGCCTGGGTAACAAGAGCGAAACTCCGTCTCAAAAAAAAAAAAAAAAATACAAAAATTGGCTGGGCATGGTGGCGTGCACCTGTAGCCGCAGCTCTCAGGAGGCTCAGGCAGGAGAATTGCTTGAACCTAGGAGGCAGAGGCGGAGGTAGTGGTGAGCCGAGATCGCGCCATTGCACTCCAGCCTGGTGACAGAGTGGGACTCTGTCTCAAAAAAAAAAAAAAAAAAAGATGTGAAATAGAAAGTATTTTTGAAGTAACTTGCAAGTTACAACCTGCTGGAAGCGATGGCAGTGTGCTTTGGTAGGCACACCTCAGTGCACCTCCCAGGCACGCTGCACGCAGCCGGCTGCACGCAGCCGTCTCCACGTTTAAAGTTTGGTGAGTGTGGACTTCCTGCGCTAGCTCTGTCTGGCCAACTTCTTAGGAGTGCTGGTAGGAGGCATGGAGAGCCTGAGGACTGCTTCTCTCTCTGAGAACAGAGCTCCACAGGTTAGCCCTCTTCCAGCTGCAGGCATTGTTTCTGGAAAGTCACCCTTCACCCCTCAGGCTGGGCCAGTTGCTTCCTGAGGCCCCCCCCCCCCGAACCTCAGAAGCTTCGCAGTTGTAGCACCCAGCAACAGGAGAGTGTATCATTGCCTGTTTGCTGGTCCATGAGCGATTCAGGGGCAGGAACCTTGTTCTCCTTTGCTCCTGGGGCCAAGCACCATTAGGGCCTGCTGGACGGATGGAAGAAGGAAGGACAGATGCGTCCTGTGGCACACAGCGATTGCCCCAATGCTTAACTGCCTCCCCTGTGCCATGTGCTGTGCTAGGCCTCCCCCACACCCAGAGGTTTTACAGCCTTGGGTGGAAGGGAGAGAAATACGAATTAGGTCATCATGTTACAAGTTGTGGTAAGTGCTGCAACAGCACCTGGTGCTAGGGGCAAGAATGGCAGGCCCTTGCTGTAGTTTAGGTAGGCTGGGAGGGTGTCTGTGAGGATGGGAGTTTCAGATGAGACCTGATTGCGTTATCTCAAACCTATAGAAGAATCCCAGGAATATTTAATAAACACGCACAGGTACCCACTTAGATGGAACAGCTGCTGACATTTTGCCATATTTACTTTATTGTCCCTCTGTTTTCTTAAAATTGAACCATTTGCAGTATTATGACATCTTACTGCTAAATGCTTCAGCACACAGCTCTTAGCAGTAAAGACATTCTCCTACATAACCATGACTGTGACCACGCCCAGGAGAATGATCGGGAATTCCATAGCAGCCTCTGATACCCAGTGCATGTTCTGACTTCTTCAGTTGTATCAAACTGTTCTTTTTCAACCAGGATCCTGTCAGGTTTGTGTATTACCTTAGGTATATGTCCCTTTATTTTCTTCATATAAAACACTTATTTTTCTCATGACTTTTACCTTCTTAAAAATTTAAATGATCATAGGTCAAAGATTTATTTAACACCTTGAGGAGACCAGTAAGATGGTAAAACTTATGCCAAGAGCATTTGAGGAATTAGGGGTGTGTGTGTGTGTACACACATACATGCATAAAACCCAAAAAGAACTAGAGTAAGATGGCTAGGTTAGATTTCAATGAACAAATTGGTGACAATAAAACATAATCTTTGGGATTATCTTTTCTTTCGGACATTATCTACAAGTTAATATGTAACTTCACAGTATCCGGGCTTGAATGGAGTAATAAATAGCACAGGGACAGTCTCCTAGAGAATTAATCTTTAGGTAGCCATGCTGAAATTGCCCAGGAATGAATCGAAAGGATACCCCCTCCTGCTTTTGCCCTATTTTCACATTTTGGATAATTGTCTTAGGTCTTCCCTAATCTTTTCAGCCAGAATCGGGCTGTCTCCCTTTGTATCCTATTACTTTTTAAAAACGGCTTGAGGTATAAATAATATACCATGAGATCCACTCAGTGTTAAGTGTTCCATGATTTCAATAAGTGTATATAGTTAGGCAACTATCACTGCAATCCAGTTTTAAAATACGTTCCACATCCAAAGTTGTATTTTTTCATCACCCAAAAAAGTTTCTCCCTGCCTGTTCACAGCTGATCCCACTCTCAACCCCCAGGCAAACATGAATTTGCTTTCTCTCTGGAGATTGACCTTTTTAAGAAGTGTCACATAAATGGAATCATGGAATTTTCTTGTCTGGCATCTTTCACCTAGCATAGCGTTTTTGAGGTTCATCCATGTAGGCTCATGTCTCAGCAGTTTATTTCTTTTATGGCCGTTTCCATGCTGCGTATGCCCCCGCGGTTGCTGGACATTCTGGTTGGTGGGAACAATGCTGCTGTGAATGTTTGCATGCTCTGTGAATATATTTCTCTTGGGTGGGTTCCTGGGAGTATGGTAGGTGGATGTTGAATTATACAAGAAGCTGCACCATTTTACACTCCTACCAAGGACTTTGGAGAATTCCAGCTTCTCTACGTCCTTGCTGTCACTTGTCACTGTCCTTTTGATTTTATCCTGGCGGATGTCACAGGCTTCTTCTGATGGAGATGTTTCTGCAGGTGATTTCGTAATTCTGAATCCCAGGAGATCTGCTCGGGAATCCTCGGGTTGCCGCAGACTGGGTTTGTTCAGCCCTGGGACGTGGGGCCCGCGGCTGACCAGAAGTAATTTTGACCCGACGCAGTCCCTATGGTGTAGGGTCAGAGTTTAAGGACTGTTTTTTAAAAAACCGGAGGTGTCACCGACAGCCAGCCCACCGCGCCGTCTGAAGGGCGAGCTCCTGCCAGCGTCCGTCCCCCTCCCGGCGGCCCCGGGGCGCCCGCTCAGCTGCTCTCTGCGTGTTGTGTGTGCTCCCTGACGTTTTAAACTCACCTGTGAATGCTCCGTGAGAAACACTACGAGCCGCGGTAGCCTATAGAGTAAAAACTGCTCACCATCAGCCCGCCACCCAGCGCTCACCAGTGCGAATATTTTTATGTAATTCCTTTTGGCAACACGTCTCTCAGCTCTCGGGTGATCTTTAAGGCAGAAGCTGGCTCTCTGCCTGTGGGCGCGCGTGTTCTCGGTGCTCGTGGCGGGTGGGGCCGCGCCGTGGGGCAGCTCGAGCCCCGCCCGTGGCCCCGCCCCTCCCCGTCCCTCGGCCCCGCCCCTCCCCGTCCCTCGGCCCCGCCCCTCCCCGTCCCTCGGCCCCGCCCCTCCCCGTCCCTCGGCCCCGCCCCCGTGGGAGGCTCAGGCCAGGCCTGACGCGCCGAGCCGGCTGCGCCGATCGCCTCGCTGCATCTGCGCGCGATTGAGCAGCCTGCCGCGCCACCCCGCCCCGCCAGTCTGTGGAGCTGCCCGCCCGTGGTCTGGGAGGGAGGGAGGGAGGCCGGCCCTCCGCTCGCTGGGCATGGAGCCGCCGGCCGCGCGCCTCTAAGGCCCCGGCGTTCATGGTGAGTCGGGGTGCGGGCCGGTGTCTCTGCCTGCGCCCCAGGCCTGCCGGGTCCCGGAGTCCTGTCCTGTCCTGTCCGGGGCCTGCCCAGCCCTGCGGTGGCCCTGCGGCCCCGCGCAGATGGAGTGTAGGAGTGTGTGTGCATGTGTGCAGGTGTGCGTGTGTGCCAGCTTCACGTGCATCTGTCCTCAGCGGCCGACGCTTGCTGTGCACGCTGCTGATGCGCTCTTTCCTCCCTGGCACTCTTTGTGTCTGGGTTTCCACATATTTTCTTCCTGGGTTCACGTTTACTGGGACGGCGAGAGAGCGTGAGCGAGCATGTCCTTTGAATCGTCCTTACCCTGTTTTCAGAGCCGAGCCGGGCCCGGCCTAGCAGCCCCCTAAGAGGCCAGAAGAGCCTCGCCTGCCATCCGAGGAGCCTTTGTATGGAGATGAGACTGCGCCCCGTGCTCTGGGGCCCAGTGAGGTGGTCAGGCTGCAACAGCAACCGGGCATGTTAAAACCCAGTTCCATTGGAATACGTTCATTCACCAGCCCGCATATTAACTTTCGTGTCCTCGATGCTCTGGGAGGAATATGACTGTTAGAAAAGGCCTCTTGAGAGTGCTTCCCAGAATGCCAGCATTCCCAGAAACTTAGAGAACGCTTTCCAGGAGGGGACTGCATGCTGGTTGAAGAATCCAGGCCAGAGGAGCCACTCAGGTGTTCTCTGCTGCTTTGCTTACCGTGAGGTCAGGCCTCAGGGGTTACCAGGGGCTGTCTTTTGGAAGGTGGGGCTTTTGTAAGACCTGTGCGGACCATTCTTCCCCCCTCAAAATGGCAAAACAGAGCCGCTCCCAGATTTTAAACTGGGCTCCTCCCTCCCAGACAATTGCTTTTACAAATGGCCAAGCGTGAGACCAGCCGGGTGTTGTGGATGCTTTCAGTCTCCTGCCCTTTTTCACAAGCACCCCTCTTGGAGTGGAATGTTTTGAAGAGTAATTTCATAGTATATAGTGACAGTCATACTCCTGTCATTTCTGGGCACCTGCTTTGGCTCCACACCTTATGCTGGTTCTCATTTAATCCTCAAGTGTAACAGATGAGGAAACAGGCTTGGGGATGGAGGAGAAGCTCAAGGTCATGCTGCTGGTGGCGCTGGCTCAGGCCAGGCCTGCCGCTGCTCCCCAGTGTTTCCTGGGTCCTCAGCCTGTGCAGATGTCGTGGCTGTGCTGTCACTGCGTGAGTTCAAGTCAGTCTTAATGGGTACCACTTGGTTGGCCAGCCTGCCTTGGCAGCTTTATTCCAGGCGCACCTCCCAAATCCCCCGGTTATTTAACAGGTGAATCTTGATACTGCAGATGGTGGAGTCGGAGCTGTAAGCACAGGTTTTGACTGATGACCCTTTCTTCTTCTAGCTAAAATAGATTCCTGGGGAAGCCAGGGGGCTTCTGCTAGCAGGTTATTGACATCATTGGCTATGTTTTGTAGTGTTCCTCCAGTTCGTAAGTAGCATTGATGACCGTTCTTGTCTTTCTACCAGGAATACTTTTTTCTGAGACAGGGTCTTGCTCTGTTGCCCTGATCGGTCATGGCTCACTGCAGCCTTGAACTCCTGGGCTCAACCGATCCTGTCCTCATCTCAGCCTCTTGAATAGTTGGGACCACAGACATAGCACCTCTGTGCCAGGGTCAGGAATACTTTTTCATTGTTTGAGAATCATGATCCTTTCTTTTCCCTCTTAAAACAAGTATGCATTCAGGCAGGATTTCCTCCCCTCTTCTTAAACAAACGGTAAACCTAATTCAGGAGCCTCCTGCCCTTCTTGTCTTCAGCACTGTGCAGATCACACATGGAATGTAGACCCTGCCCCTGGATGCGTCTAAGGGGCTCCCCACACCTCACAGTCTCCACTGTTTCTCCCCTCTCTCCTGGGGCTTGTCCCAACACCTCTAGGTAGTGTGTTGTGACCTTCAAATCTGCAGCAAAACAGTTTTGACTCCCCACCATTCCCGGTTTAAATCCTGGTGCTGTGAAGAAACCTGCTCATGGGCGTCTCCAGGCTACTGCTTGTGCTGTCAGAGTGCCTCTTGCTCTTGGCCTCTAGCCCGGATCTTACCTGTCTGTCCACTCAAGTGGCCCTTTGTGGAAGCTTCCCATGTCCCCCTGGCCGCAGGCATCCTGCCCTTCCACAGTGCGGGCTCATCCCTCCTGGCACGCCTCCCAGTCTCACCTGTGTGGGCGCCCCTGCCTGCGTCGTATTGCCCTATTGAGTGAGCCCTGCTGGGTTGGGGATTGAGGGTCTGCTGAAGTACCAGGCCCATGAAGTCCCTTCACAAATTAGCTTCCTCTTTTCCACATGGCCCCTTCCCTCTTGCCCTGCTTGCCGAGTCTTTTGCACATGGCCTCTGCATGAGACTAGGGCTCTGCTCAGGCACCCTGCCTGCCTGCCTGCTTTGTTTTCTTAAACCTCAGCTGGGTCATCAGAGCACACCCCACAAGTTGGTTGCTAGTGAGGTGTGACTGCCATGTTGGTATGGTCTCACCTTTCCCAGCATGGTTCCTTATAAACTGCCCAGAGCAGGGACTTTGACCTACTGTGCTTCTAAAATGGCAGCCTGCAAACTTTTTTGAATCTGTCCCCAGTTAGACACTTTAGTGAGACTCATTGTACTGACATAACTAGGTATAAAGCTGAAGCAAACCGTCTTTACTGTATCTACTCTGTGTTTTATTGTTTCATTTAAAAAAAAAAATGCTGTTCTGCCCAATCAAACTGATCTGCTGCTAGAACTTTGAATAACTTTGTTCTAAATTCCTTCTAGGGGGCTGGGTACAGTGGCTCACGCCTGTAATCCCAACACTTTGGGAGGCTGAGGCGGGCGGATCACTTGAGATCAAGAGTTTGAGACTAGCCTGGCCAACATGGTGAAACGCTGTCTCTACTAAAAATACAAAAATTAGCCGGGCCTGGTGGTGGGCACTTGTAATCCCAGCTACTCAGGAGGGTGAGGCAGGAGAATCACTTGAACTGGGAGGCGGAGGTTGCAGTGAGGCCAAGGCTGTGCCACTGCACTTCAGCCTGGGTGACAGAATGAGACCTCTCAAGAATAAATAATTGATTGATTAATTCCCTCTAGGGTTGTCCAGGGTGGGAGCTGTCGCTTTAGTGGGCAGTTTATTTTACCTGTTAGGCTGCAAGGCTTCTCAAGAGCACAGCAAGATGAGCATTCTTACTTGGTTTAAACCAAGAGACTTCAAAACTTGATCCCATGCAGAGACAGAACTTGGGAATGATGAGTTGGGTGGAGGTGGACCACATTGATACTTGCCTGGCACACAGAAAGGGCTTGGCACTTGAGGGAGTGGCCAGCCATTTTATATATCTTACCTCATTTAACCACCACAGCGGTCTATACAATTGCTACTGTTTAATTGCTGAAAATAGACTGAGAGACAAGCAAGACGAGTTGGCCAAGCCAGGGCCTAGAATTCGGCTGTTGTACTTCCAAAACCTCAGCCCTTTTTAGCCTGGCCCCAGCGCTGCAGCTGAGCGTTCTTTCTCCAGGGCTGTTTCTTCCCCTCCGGGCTTCTGGGACTGAACAGTCCTCTTATTTCCAAAGTTTGTCTGGGCTGGACAGTGAGCTTACTGTTGTCACTTCCAGGTCGCCCTGGGAGAACTGGATCTGGAGCAGGACCTGTCACCATTTCTAACACCATTCCCCTTCTGAAAGGCTGCCTCGGGTTTTGGAAAGGGCTCTGCCTGGGATTTCAAGTATGAGTAGTCCAGGCCACCTGTTTTACTTTATTATTTTAATCACACCTTGGTCTGTGATTAAAACATAAGTGTTTGACCCTGCATCTCTGCTGATCTTAGTTCAGTATTTGAGGTTTCTGTCATGGTTTCATTCAACAGTGAAAACTATTGAGACTGAATCTGAATGATGAATTACTTCTGACACATATCTGTGAGAGGCTTGCGTGAATTCTGTAATGAGGAATGTGACTTCGGAACCACAGCATGTGGCCTGTGACCCAGCTTCCTCGCTTGTCTGTCCGGGCGAGTCATAGACACCCTGGGTCCCCACATTCCTGTGGTGCACAGTCAGTGCTGGAGAAGGGGCAGCCCTTGCTGGCCTGTGCCACTAGCTTTTTCTCTCCTCAGACCTGCAACCACTGGAAAAGGCAGAAATCCATGCCTGCCTCAGGTAGCCTGCCTTCCTGCCTTTTTTCCTTGACCCTTTGCTGGGCCATCAGACCACAGCCACAGCTTTGCGCGGGTGAGGTGCAGCATGTCCTTGTGCAGCTGCCTTGTTGGCATGGTCTGGGGTGGGGCAGCTCTTTTGGGGGGCTGCTGTGGAGGGAAACGGGGTGAGCCCAGCGTGTGCGTGTGAAGTGCTGGGCTTGTTAGTGTCGGCCGCCGCTGTTTATTGCTGTTGGTGATAGTAAGAAGCTCTGACTGAAGCGAGCTAATGTTTCTGGTCGTGACTCAAGGCTTTTGCTTCCCTTTACTCCTACTTTTTGTATCTGTGCTGTTGGCAGACTTGGCAGGGCTCCTGGGTGGTTGTTCGGCACTAGAGCACGGTTTTCTGCCTTTTCCAGCGATTTCAGGTCTGAGGCGAGAGAAAGCTGGTGGCGCAGACCAGGAAGGGCTGCCTTTCTCCAGCATGCCCTGTGCACCAGAGGCCGTGACATCGCCTCATTCCTTCCAGTGGCCCTCTCGGGGTAAGGGGGAGTGCTGTTTCCCATTTTGCAAATATGGAAAGGAGGCTTAGGGATTCGAAGTGAGTACCTTGCCCGAGGCCACAGCTGGTAGTTGGTGGATCTGAATTTGCTCCCAGAGCTGTGTGGCTGCAGAGGCCACACCTAAGCTGTGTAGGGCTCAGCCTTTTCCCTGTAAAACCGCACACCTCTGGGTTTGAGTGTATTAACAGGTGATGTTGGGCCTACTCTGGGTGGCAGACTGGAAGGAGTCCTTCAGGCCCAGCCTTGCTGGCTGTATGCTTTGGGCAAGTCACTTCACTTTGAACCTCAGTTACCCTATCTGTAAAATGGGTGACACTTGCCAGGTAGATTGCCACGAAGACAAAGTGAGTCCACGTGCACAGAGCAGAGCACACAAAAGCCAGTTTAAAGGGGCATCCGCTTCCTGCCACAGCTGATTTTGGGCCCAACATTTCTGACCTGGGGATGCAATTCACCAGACCAGGCTCAGCAGATAAGTAGCACCTTACGGGGTATGTGTTACTAATGCTTGTTAAAATGCAGCATGCCCCACAGTCTTCCTCAACATATAGCTTTTGACAGGTTTTCTATGAAATTGGAGACTTTGACATTGAGGTGCTAAAGTCGAAGCTTCATGAAAGCCAGTGACATGTTAGGTCATGACTGCGTGCCCTGTACAGTGTGGATGCTCAGATTCTTGACTCCAGGAAGGAATGAGTCTGTGTTTTCAGTTTTTTTTTTTTTGTTTGAGATGGAGTTTCGCTCTTGTTACCCAGGCTGGAGTGCAATGGCGCAATCTCGGCTCACCGCAACCTCCGCCTCCTGGGTTCAGGCAATTCTCCTGCCTCACCCTCCTGAGTAGCTGGGATTACAGGCACGCGCCACCATGCCCAGCTGATTTTTTGTATTTTTAGTAGAGACGGGGTTTCACCGTGTTGACCAGGATGGTCTTGATCTCTTGACCTCGTGATCCACCCGCCTCCGCCTCCCAAAGTGCTGGGATTACAGGCGTGAGCCACTGCGCCCGGCCTGTGTTTTCAGTTTTAAGTAATTTTAGAATTGTAATGAAATCATGTTAAGTCCCACTAAACAGTGTTAAGTTGTGGCCATGTACATGAGGTGTACGGAAACTGTTCCTTGGTGCACTTCCTTCTCATAGCCTATGTGTTCTGAGAAAATAATCTATTTCTTTCTACTTCTTAGGGGCCTTTCTGGCTAAGAGAATAATTGCTTGCCAGGTAATTTCACCAGTAACGCCCTTCTTGACAGCTAGCGTCCGTGAAATTCATTTAGCAATTTCTCATCCTCATGACAAACATGAAATCTTAGGTTAATGCTACCTTTCTTTGTCCCATCTTCTCAGTGAGATTATCTTCCCTTCAGGGACAGTCCTGACAGCCTTGTCTGTAATTTTATCTTCTTAATTATCTATAATAATCTTAAATGATTTTAGTTTTTGATTTTGCAGACAGCAAAGGGTACCCACACGTTATGTCAGAAGCACCAACTTGTTTGGCTCTCCTGAATTGTTCTGGCAGGGTGTTTGGAATGTGGGTCACCAGGTGTGACTGAGCTTTTGTGGTTTCAGTTCGTGGGCGAATTGGTGACCCAGTGGTGTGGAGGCTGCTCTTAGATTTCCAGGGCATGGCAAGACTATGTACATAACAATTTGCAGTGGCAGCTTCCCAGTGGCCATAATAATAATCAGTTCAAATTTACAGTGTCCAGAAGACAGAAAACATGCCTCTTACCTGGGAGACAGGAGACCTGAGGCAACGTTTGAGGGCCCTCCTCAAAGGGTCTGCTTTGATGATGAGGTCCTTTGTTACTTCCCCACCAAAGAGGGGAGCGCATGTCATATCAGAAAGCAACAGCCTCAACTTTGGAATTCTAAGAACATTTTAGGCTGGGTGCGGTGGCTCATGCCTGTGAACCCAGCAGTTTGGGAGGCTGAGGCGGGAGGATCACCTGAGGTCAGGAGTTTGAGACCAGCCTGGCCAACATAGTGAAACCCTGTCTCTACTAAAAATACAAAAAGATTAGTGGGGTGTGGTGGTGCACACCTGTAATCCCAGCTACTTGGGAGGCTGAGGCAGGTGAATCGCTTGAACCCAAGAGGTAGAGGTTGCAGTGAGCCAAGATCATGCCATTGCACTACAGCCTGGGCAACACTGAGACTCCATCTCCAAAAAGACCCCTTTAGTCAGTGGTTTTTCCTTCTGAATAGCAGGAAAGATTTTCAGCAAATTGTCCTTGAAATTGACGTAGAAGTTTCATGACAAAACAACTTTCTTGCTTTCCGAAGGACTTCTTCCTATCTGAACCGCCTGGAGTCATCCTTGTTTTCCCTGTCCTAGGAATATGAAGACAAGGCTGGAAGACCTAGCAAGCCACCCTCTCCAAAGCAGAATGTGAGGAAGAATCTGGATTTTGAGCCACTTTCCACCACCGCACTCATCCTTGAGGATAGACCAGCGTGAGTTTACGAAGAATCTTCGTAGAATGTTTGCTTTAGTAAATACGTACAACTTTTAATCACCTTTTTGTTAGAGAAAAGCTAGGGTCAGAAGGGGGAAGAAGTGAGCCATAATTACTTCTTATTAACATGTGTTCTGTAATTATATTAAATGACCAGTTTGGAAAACTGACATTTAGCATAGAAGTTTTGACCAGAATTTTCCATTCAGATGATTTTTTTTTTTTTTTACTTTAGCATTTAAAAATAAGTTGTGAGCTCATGCCTGTAATCCCAGCACTTTGGGAGGCTGAGGCAGGTGGATCACTTGAGGTCTGGAGTTGAAGACCAGCCTGGCCAACATGGTGAAACCCCGTCTCTACTAAAAATACAAAAAAAAAGCCAGGTCTGGTGGCAAGTGACTTTAATCCCAGCTTCCCAGGAGGCGGAGGCAGGAGAATCATTTGAACCTGGGAGGCTGAGGTTGCGGTGAGCCGAGATTGTGCCACTGCACCCCAGTCTAGGCAACAAGAGCAAAACTTCGTCTCCAAAAAAAAAAGGAAGAAGAAGAAGTATGTCTTCTGTTAATTCTTGTCCTTGAAAATTGTATGTGGGGAACAGAAATGGAGTACTGGACAGTTAGAGGCCGTCAGGAAAAGACTCTGCCCTGTGAAGACGGGTCATTTTCACATTCTGAAAGGTGACCTGACGGACTCTCCTGCAGCAAGTGATAGTTCTTCAAACTGTCCTGGTGAATGTGGGTCCTGTTGTGTGAGGGACACAGGCAGCCAGACGCTCCTGCCCTCCCTTTACCCTAGTGCCAGCGCAGTCACACGCACACTGCTGAAAGAGAGCACGAACTGCAAATGAACCACATAGCCAGTACGAAATCTGTACACTTTAAAAAATTAGTCAGGAAATTTCTTCGTGCATATGTGCAACATGCTGATAGGGCACCCTGCTTCAAGAATTAAGTGTTGGCCAGGTGCGGTGGCTCAAGTCTGTAGTCCCAGCACTTTGGGAGGCTGAGGTGGGTGCATCACGAGATCAGGAGTTCGAGACCAGCCTGGCCAACACGGCCGTGAAACCCCAGCTCTACTAGAAATACAAAAATTAGCTGGGTAGGGTGGCAGCCACCTGTAATCCCAGCTGCTCAGGAGGCTGAAGCAGGAGGACTGACTTGAGCCTAGGAGGTGGAGGTTGCAGTGAGCAGGGATCGCACCACTGCACTCCACCCTGGGGGACACGTAAGACTCCTCCAAAAAAAAAAAAAGAACATTTAAGTGTTGACGGTTATTAGTGTATGCAGTCTTTGGAGTGTGGGGTGAAAATATCCCAAAAGATTAAATGTTTATTGCTCTTACAGTTGTGGATAATTATTATTTTCTTCCTGCTATTCTTTATCATTGATTTGTTTTATAGTGAATTTGTTTTTGTAAGAAAGTATTAAAGAAGTTTGTGAAATAACTGTGTAATCTTAAACAAAATGAGTTTTTGTGTTTGAGCTTTATATTTTTTTAGGAAATTATGCTTCAGATCTTTTACCCAAAGACTTTTATGTGGTATTTATAATGATCAAAACTTATTTATTTCCCATCAAGAAATCTCCCAGCAAAACCAGCTGAAGAAGCTCAGAAGCACAGACAGCAGTATGAAGAAATGGTGGTTCAGGCCAAAAAGCGAGGTAACAGGGTTCACACTTGCTGGGTTAGAGCAGGCAGCGCAGGAGTTGTGTCTTTCTGCTTATTTTCTTTTTACCTTTTGGAATCACAGAACCTGAACTTCAGCCATTGAAATTTGTAGTTTAACAGTAAAAAACAAACAAACAAACAAACAAAAAAACATGTTTTCACTACCCATTCCTGGTAGCTTAGTTCAAGAGAACAGCACTGTGAACTTACCTGAGCAAAGTGACTGTGTTGGATGAAAATACTAGACCACAGCAAGTTTCGGCCATCAGCCACATGGGTGTTTCTTTCCCTCTCTGGGCTGTTTTTAAAATTTCCAAGAAGTTGTGATCGGTTTTGATAAAATCCCTTGCAACGCTTAAGCTCTTTTTCTAGGAGATTTTAAAAATAAGTAACGTGGATATGAGGGTGATCTGGCTCTCATCCCTGTCACCCCACTGATCACCAGGGTTGATTCGATTGGTCTGCTGGCTAGCCCAGTATCCCCTTCCCTGCCAGCGTTCCATGTGCATCCCTCTTGAAGCTGTGTGTTTGATCAAAGAGAATGACTGTCCCAGAGGACCAGTCTTTGGTCAGGGGACATGAGTAGTTGCACTCCCCTGCTAGAGTCTCCAGACAGGTTCTCACGGTCCATTTGTAGGAGAATATAGGGTTGTCAAGCTTCCCAGTCTCCAGACACATCCAAACGAGGTGCTGCATGTGGCAGTCTGCCTTTCTAAAAAAAAAAAAATTAAAAATGAGGCCAGGTATGGTGGCTCCTGCCTGTAATCCCAGCACTTGGGAGGCCAAGGCAGGTGGATCCCTTGAGATCAGGACTTCAAGACCAGCCTGACCAACATGGTGAAACCCCATCTCTACTAAAAATACAGAAATTAGCCGGGAATGGTGGTGGGTGCCTGTAATTGCAGCTACTCAGGAGGCTGAGGCAGGAGAATTGCTTGAACCCAGGAGGCGGAGGTTTTAGTGAGCCAAGATCGTGTCACTGCACCCCACTCTGGGTGACAGAGTAAGATTCTATCTTCAAAAAAAAAAAAAACCCAGAATAATGCCTGAGCTGTTAGAAGTCAGCATGGAGCAGCCTGAATTTGGAAGGGCGTAGGGCTGGTAGCGCAGGAGCAGCTTCCAGTGTTCCAGTAATGTTCGGTGGTTTTGATCAGGATGGTAGTTTCAGGGATTTTTCTGTTTCGTGGTAACTCAATTATATTCTTATTGTGTACTTTCCTGTATAGATGTTATTCTAAGTCCATCGGGTGGGGAGCACGCCGCAGGGGCTGATGTCCGCTGGGCTTCAGGGCTGTTTTCCTGGTGTGTTTGCAGTGTGACAGGAAAATTACCTCGCTTGGAAATGGTGCATATCAGTTAATAGATCGTTGTTTTTCTAAACTGTAATTTCTAGAACTGAAAGAAGCCCAGCGGAGGAAGAAGCAGCTGGAAGAAAGATGCAGAGTGGAGGAAAGCATTGGAAACGCTGTGCTCACTTGGAATAACGAGATTTTACCTAACTGGGAAACAATGTAAGACATGGCCCTGGGTGTGGCTGAACTGCAGAGCTTTTCTTTCTAGAATCTGTGGCCCACAGCTGCAGTCGTCGTAGCTGGCAGTGACAACCTGGATGCAGCGAGTTGAAGTCGTGTCATCTTCCTTCGCTCTGCCCTGGCTCAGCCTGCGCCTTCCAGTTCACCTTCTTCTTATCTCCTGAGCCAGCTTTTAAAGCATGAGTCCGTGTCACCTTCCTTACCTAGAATTTCAGTAACTTGCTGTGACTCTCAGTATACCATTCCAATCCTTAGCTTAGCGGACAATACCCTCAGTGAGGTGGCCTGCCTTCCTTGGCAGCCTCACCCTCGGATGCCTCTCCTCCACTTCTATAGAGCCCTCTCCCTAGAGAGCCCCCCCGTAGGTATTGCTGCTTTTAACCCTGTGTCTGCCTCACATGTTCCAAGCCCTGTGCCCAGGTGCTCTTGTCCTATACCTCCTCAGCCAGGTAACTCCTGTGTGCTCTTCAGAGTTCAGGGAAGACTTTCCTGCCCCCACCCTAGCTCTGGGAGCCTGTGGTTCTGTTTGTGCACGCAGCTGTCTGTTCAGGCTTCTGTCTTCCTCTCTTTGAGGATAGTGACCCCAGTGTCCGGTAGAGTGCACCCACCAGAGTCTGGCAGCTGCTGCCCTCTTTACATCCAAGGGGCAGCTGTGGGTCCTGTTTTTATTCTCCTGTGTTCAGAATGGGTGGGGGCCAGTGTGTGGGTGGAAGTCCCAGGGCTGCGCACAGGCATGCTGGGAGCTTGGATGCCAGCTTCCCTTCTGCTCTCATCCCACATGTCAGCACTGCAGGGGTCACATGGCCCTGCTCAGGGTCTCCACTAGGAAGATATGCTCAGAGCATGCTTTTTAAGGTACCGTCCTCAAAAGGCTTGATGCTTTCAGGAAACACTTTATACCTGTTCTCAGATGGAATCTAGTCATAAGAACAGAGGTTCTCAGAATGCTTGCTGCTCCCAGAGAGGGAGACCACTCTGGTCTGTCCTACACCGCCCTGGGTTGGATGTGATGTGAATGCATGCAGACATGCCGTGGCCGCCATTGACTGCACACAGACACCGCCTGGCACTGTGCTGGGTGCTTTTGTACTTTATCTCAATCCTCACAGTAGCCCTTGAGGGTAGGCATCATCATCTTGACTTTCGAGAGGATGGTATAGGTTCAGAGAGGAGAGATCGTTTGCTTGGATACGGCAGGTAAGGGTGCAGTTAGGATGCAGCCTGCTTTCTGCAGCCTCAAGCCCGTGTGCCCCACGATGCTGTGTTCAGAGGCACCTTGGAGGTCTGGTTTGCCCAGGCTGTTGGCAGTGTGTGTTCCTTGTCCCAGCGGAGCGGAACGACTGTACAGTCCAGAATGTTGTAAGTCAGCAGTTCTCAGCAGTGGGCACTAGGCCTGTGTTGGTGCGGCAGCTGCCTGCTGGCTCTCTGCTGGGGTCTGCTTCTGTTGCTAGTGCTGCTGCACTGCCGCCTGGCACTCCTTACCGCTCCCAGCTATGTCCTGTTCCTGTAGGAGCCAGGCCATTGCTTCCCCCTGCGATTTTTGCTCAGAAAGTCCTTCACATCGTTCATGTGCTCAGGTCATTCAGGGCTTGGCTCCAGAGTGGTGCCTGGGCCCTCTGGTTCGTGGTGCACCCTCTGTGTGGGACTCTTCCATACCTGCCACGGCAGCTGCCCAGCGGAAGGGGATTGTTGATTTCACTTTACAGAGCCCTGGACTCTAAGCTCCCTGAGGGCAGGGGCTGTGCTGGATACAGCGGTGCATCCCAGCTCCTGGTGGTTCGCGGCTAGGCACACAGGTAGACGGATGTCTTTGCATAGAACAAACTCATAAACTCTTGCTTCCCTTTTTGTCCAGGTGGTGCTCTAGAAAAGTTCGAGATTTATGGTGGCAGGGAATCCCTCCAAGTGTGAGAGGCAAAGTCTGGAGCTTAGCCATTGGCAACGAGTTAAATATCACCCACGGTGAGTGGCTTGCATGATCCCGGGCTCAGGGAGTCCACCCCCAGGCCCTGTGGTGTCTTCTCCCCCTTTTGCCCTGTTGGGAAGAATGGTAGCCATTGCCATGAAGCTATGTCTTGAGAGGCCAGGAGACTGTGTCCTTCAGGAGAGAGGGGCGGTCGGGAGGCCTGGGTTTAGTGCTGTGCCCTCCAGTTACCTGACAGCACCACGCAGGAGCCCTGGAGTAGAGGGGACGTGAAAGATGGGACTCAGAGCATCCGGGGGAGGTGCCTGAGCTTCGCAGATCAAAGTCCTAGGAAGGCAAGGCTTGCTTGGGACGTGAGAGTGGAAGGGTCAGGTGGTCCTTGCTGTGGAGGTGTTTGCTATACGAGGGTGTCTGTTGGTATTTTGCGGGATTTTTTTTTTCAGGCAGCCTTGAAGGGGACAACATAACTGTGCTGGGACTGGGGTCCTTGGTGGGTTTGTCGGCTGGGTGAGAAGCATGCTCACCGATCCTTCCTGGTGTTAGGTCTACTCCTCCTCCCTGAGACTGAATTAATTTGCCCAGGTGTCCCGCGTACTCCTGCAGCACTTCCAGAGTGAAACAGATGCCGGGAGCTCACGGACTTCAAATTAAGTGCTTAATAATGGCAGCCGTTCTTTTCATTTCTGCCTCCCTGCCTGCAGTCTGAGCTGTGGAAAGATGGGGCTGCCTTCCTGCCCTTTCTGGGGCCTAGGAGCTGCCTGGGGAGTTGATGGTGTGGATTTTATGTTCATGAAGGCCTTTGGGTTTAGACAGTCGGTTTGTATCTTCACTCTCTGGTTGGGGTTTTGGTGGTTGTTTTTATCTTGACAGCTAGCATCAGCTGGCTGACTGGCGACTGGCTTCTGTGTAATGTGGTCCTACAGAGGAACGTGGGGGCCTGAAACTCCCTCTTATGGCTAAATCCGTACCTGCCAAAATTTTGTTTCAACATCTCTGTGTGAGAAGATGAATAACATTTAACTTGTGGAAATGGTTTTTTAAAAGCATCCTCCGAAGTTGAGGTTTGGAGAAATTGCTGAGCATTTATTTCTAAACTGTGTCTCTGCAGATTGGATGTAGTGCACAGTACTTGTATGTCTGTGTAGGTGTTTAATTTTGCTTCTCACTGATTTCTAGGTGGATTTTATTTAAATTAAAACCTATGGACCATAGTGTTGTAGATTGGGCTAAACAGATGATGAATCAGTTACATGTTTAGATGTAAGTCTGAGACATTTGTCTAAGCCTCGATATTGGCTTAGTTTGTGTAAACTGTGTCTGTCTTGTATTGTGAGCCAGGCAGTGTCAGTGGCCCCCACTAGCACCAGTGGCTCGGGAAGCTGGGGCCTCACCTGCTGTGCTGTCTGCCCTGTCACCCTTACCCAGCCTAGGTCTCCGCATGTGGCAGGCGCTTAAGAAATATCTGCTTCGTGAATGAATGCCACCTGATAGGGTCCTGCTTAATTCCAGTTTTACTATGTCTTAAAGCCAGTGTAAGAACATAATTGATCTTGGTTACTGAGTACCAAGCATCATATTAGGCTCTTACTTATGGGTCTTATTTAATATTGGTAGCGTGACCTTGACCTCATTTTCTTCTTGAGAAGGCTCAGCATCCTGGAAAGACTAGGCCTGTGCTCAGGCCTCTGGCTCGTGTGTGTGGGGCCAGGACTCTGCTCCTAGCCCAGGCTGATCCTAAAGCCCATGTTCTGACTTGGAGAGCCCCAAGGTTTTGCTCTTGTGGTTGTACGATTGGAAACTTACTGAAAGTCGACCTAATAATACTATTCAAACTTCACTTTTAGGGCCCCTGTCAATCTTGTACTTGGACATTGGAGCAGGGGGTCTGGGAAGAAGGTGTAGTAGCCGTCCAGCCTCCAGCATTCCCCAGTACACACCAGTAAAGTCACAGGGGAGAATCTCAAAACTGTCGACACTGTGACCCATTGAACCCGAGGCTGCCAGCCTGTGTGACTTCACTGTCAAATGCCTCACTTGGGAAGTGACTCCCTAGTGGTCACAGCCACACAGGGTTTTCATCTACCTCCTGCTGAAATGACCAAAGCTTGGCCTGCCTCCTAGAGGTGGACAGCAGGCAGAAGTGCCACCAGGTGCATGAGGCACCAGCTCAGGGCAGTGTGGGATTGTCCTGGGAGCACACCTGCTAAGTTACTGCTTTGGAAACTGATACTATAATAGTGAAGCAGAATTGGCATTACACTTTAATAAAATAGTGTGCACTGCCCAGAAGGCAGATGTGCGCTACTGTATTTTCCAAAAGTAATGATGGGAAAAATAAAGTGCTAAAAATTCCATGGGTAGCTGCAATGAAAGTCTCAGTGATAGACTAGTGACTGTGTGTAATCTGAGACATCTGGGAGCTGATCAGGAACATCAGAGCTGAAGGTGTGGCCGGGCACAGTGTCTCACACCTGTCATCCCAGCACTTTGGGAGGCCGAGGCGGGGATCATCTGAGGTCAGGAGTTTGAGACCAGCCTGGCCAACATGACCAAATCCCACTACTAAAAAAACAAAAATGCGCCAGGCACGCACCTGTAATCCCACCTACTCAGGAGGCTGAGGCAAGAAAATCGCTTGAATCCGGGAGGCAGAGGTTGCAGTGAGCCGAGATTGTACCACTGCACCCCATCCTGGGTGGGAGAGCAAGAATCAGACTCTAAAAAAAAAAAAAAAAAAAAAAAAAAAAAAAAAAGAAAAAGCCAGAAGACCAGGAAGCACCTGCGACTGGGCTCTGTGGGGGAACAGGGCGCTGAGAGGGAGCTCTGTGGGTTCAGCCTTCACACTTGTTCTTAGAAGAAGAATGGGGCATGGATATACCTGTGGAGGTCTGTGTAGGCTAGTAAAGTTTTATTGCTTAAATATTACCAAACTACCCAGAGAGAACTGTCACAAAAATAAGTTCTAAGTATGGAGATTTGGAGGCAGTCATGATTCTTCTCTGCCAGCAAGAGTCCTGTTTTCTGAGGCTTCTGTGTCTTCCTGGGATCCCCCCCTCCATTCCTGCTCCACTGCCAGGCAGCAAGACGAGGAGGCCTGTGCCAGGTGGAGGGCAGCTGCCTCATGTCCTTACTTGAAACCCGATGAGTCTCTGCTGGTCCCTCCGTCCCTCCCTCTGTCATCGAGACATTCACTGATTGGGTTGCTCTGTGCTGGTTCCAGAGCTGTGTGTTCTGGATGCGGAGGGTGTGAGAGAGCTTCACCATCTTGCCCCCCAGGGAGCATGCGGTCTAGGAGAGGCAGTAGATAAGTCACAAAGACCAAAACAAGGCAGTTTTGTGAGTGGGCTGTGTCATAGAGTAAATGGTAGTGATGTGTGGAATCTTTCTTTGTTTAAGGCTGTGTCTTTAAACAATAAAATTAGTCTCAGACTAAGTTGGGGGGAATTGTTTGAGTAGCTTGTTAAGTGTGCATTAAGCCTATTATACTTGAACTTAAGTATTTGAAGGAAATAGTACTGTGTTCTGTGGTGGTTTTGATGAAAGATACTCACATGTGCACAAAACACTTACCCAGAGGCTTTTCTTCCAGAGCTCTTTGACATCTGTCTTGCTCGAGCCAAGGAGAGGTGGCGGTCCCTTAGCACAGGAGGCTCCGAACTAGAGAACGAAGGTAGAGTCTGTTCTAAAACCAGCGTGCTGTTGTGGTCAATTATGTTTGTCATTCTTTATTATGTAGTGAAGGAAGTTTACTTAACTACAGTAGAGATTGATGTGGATTCATAAAAAGCTTCACCAGAAAAGCGTTGTTTTTTTTTTTTTTTTTTTTTTTTTTAAAACAAAAATTAAAGGAAGAAAGCTTTATAAGAAATTGGCCAGGTGTGGTGGCTCATGCCTGTAATCCCAGCACTTTGAGAGGCTTAGGCAGGTGGATCACAAGGTCAGGAGTTTGAGACCAGCCTGATCAACATGGCAAGACCCCCGTCGCTACTAAAAATTCAAAAATTAGCCAGGCTGGTGGCAGATGCCTGTAATCCTAGCTACTTGGGAGGCTGAGGCAGGAGAATCGCTTGAACCTGGGCAGTGGAGGTTGCAGTGAGCCAAGACTGCACCACTGCATTCCAGCCTGGGCAATAGAGTGAGACTCTATCTGAAAGAAAAAAAAAAAAAGCAAATAAAAATTAACTGGATGTGGTGGTATGCACCTGAAATCCCAGCTATTCAGGAAGCTGAGGCAGGAGAATCACTTGAACCCTGGAGGTGGAGGTTGCAGTGAGCCAAGATCTCGCCACTGCACTCCAGCCTGGGTGATAGAACAACAAGACTCTGTCTCAAAAAAAAAAAAAAAAAAAAAACCCAAAAAAGAAAAGAAATAGGATTTCCTAGTTTCTGACAGTTGTTTGTATCCTGACATGCTGCAGGGCCGGTTGTCATCAGTGTCTTTTTCTTTAAAGTTGTTCACGTGACTTTTAGTTGAATATTGACTTATAGAGGAACTCAGAATTACAGAGACAAGAACACTGCATGTTTACTAGATTATGCCTTTGGAATTTTCCATAACACACAAGAATGATTACTTCTGTTGGTTAAGAAGCACATTATTTTACTGATCATTTTTACAGTCTGTGGTATTAGAATTCAAAAAAGCATAAAACAAATTATTTATGATGACTTGTTAGAAATATTATACACTGGCTGGGCACAGTGGCTCGTGCCTATAATTCTACCACTTTGGGAGGCTGAGGTGGGCAGATCACTTAAGACCAGAAGTTCAAAACCAGCCTGGGAAACAAAAAAAGACCCTATCTTTACCAAAAGATAAAAAAGAAATGTTACAAGTTTATGATACCGCAGTAGTTTCTATATACAGTGAGTTGACACTGAAGAAGTTTATGATCGATCAGTGATGTGTGTGTGTGTTTTTATGCTTGGAGTTTATTTGTGTTTATTCTCCTACTTGTTTTTGCCTCCCACTGATTGTTATTGATGACAGGTAATATGTTAGATTTTGATTTCAAACTCTGGAAAATACCTAATGATAATCTAGAATTAGCTGGTGTCATAAGATATTTTGTTCTCTAAAGTAAGAGACTCTACACACTATTACACACTCTGAAGGTACACTCCGAGTTAAGTTGTGATTAGGTCAGTGTACTTCTGAAGGACTTTTTTTCATGTTTCATTCTTGTAAAACTACAAAGCCTCATAATTGTTCTACACTCATGCCCACAAGGAATGTAATGATTTTTGGCATCTTTTGACAGATGCTGGTTTTTCAGCAGCAGACAGAGAAGCCAGTCTGGAGCTTATTAAACTGGACATTTCTAGAACGTTTCCTAATCTCTGCATTTTCCAGCAAGTAAGTCGTGGTGACTTGTTGCTTTCAAGTGTGTTTGTCTAAAATTCATAGATGCTGAACTGCATATATCCGTTGTCAAGTTTGAAAGGTACTTAGGTTTTTGGGGGGATATTAGGAGGTAGAGTGGATATTACTGTTAAATACATTTAGACTTTTTAAAATAAATGTAACTGATTCTTTCCAACAAATATTTAGTATGTCCATACTTGTTCTCCAAAAGACAATTCTGTCTTCCTCTTGAGATACGTGTCTCAGAGTCCCTGCAGGTCTGGTCTGAGAGGGTCCCCATGGCTCTGTCTGCTGGTACTTTCCTGGACACTGCTCTGCTCTCAGGACTGTGCAGCAGTCTGCAATCAGCAAGGCCATCGCGGTGTAATGGGCTTCGGCTCAGATGAGCCCAGGGCAGTGAACTGGTGTGAGAAAGGGAAATCCTTGGCAGCTGGGTGCAGCCAGGGTGGGTGGCCGAGCTGAGTTGACAGGTCTCTGAGCAGGTAGACCGGGAGAACAGTGCAGCTGTGGGAGATAGGACAGGCTCCTTTGATGGCAGGAAAAGCAGAGTGGAGCCCCCCGTGGCCATCTGGGCGCAGGACAGGGCTGCCAGCAGTAGGTTTTGGGGTCATCTGAGCTGAACTCTTTAAAGACCTTCCATGCTTTGAGCCAGCAGACGTTGATCTAGGGGTCTTTTGACCCTTTTCTTATCTATAATGGGTTTTTGGGGGGCAGTTGTCCCTGCAGAATACCTCTGCACCTGTCCCTTGTCTGTTCTCACTGCCTTTACTCAGTCAGGTTCTCATCTTTGTGGATTTCCATGTGGGTCTTCAGAAGTTGTTTCAGAAGAGGAAAGTGAGGGAATCTATAAAGCTACCAGCAGCCTTGGTGGTGTCTGGCGCATGAGCCCAGTGAGCACCGTGCTGCCTTGCGGCAGGCAGTTGACTTAGCTGGGAGCCTGTTTCCTGGAACTCCACTTCTCCCACAGGGCAGATTCCAGCGTCTTTGCTCTTTTCTCCCCCGTTAGTCTCCATAGGCTTTGCAGCCCTGCATCGCTGTCTTGGAGCTGCTTCTCCTGGTTCTTGCTATTGGAGGGGAAAGGCTTTCTCCCCCAGCCCAAAGGCCCTTCCACACTGACGGTTCACGTGGTCCCTCATCAGGCTCTCAGAGGGATCCAGGAGAGCTGGCTTTCTAGAAAGATGTTTCACCTTTTATTTCAAACAGATTTGGGCTTTAATCACAGATTGCCTTCTTACTAGCTTTGAGTAAATCAATCTTTTTGAGCCTTAGCTTGTTCATTTGTAACGGGGGTGATCATACCAGCCCAACAACGCTGTTGACAGTACTTGGCAGATAACAGTGCTTGTTGTTATTAAATCTCTTTGAACATAATTTGAAACTAAAAGACAACTAAGTCCAAGCAAAGTTCAAAGAGCCACCAAATGCCAGTCTAAGGACGAGTGCACCTGGGACAAAGTTTTATCCAGGCCAAGGATAAACAAGAAAAGCGAGCACCAGTCAACTTCTCTTGGAGCTAAGTGTTTTTAACTTAAAAGGCTTTCTACTGTTGTAATTTCGATCCTTCCGTCTCATTTGGTGCTAAATGTCATTTCTGAAATGAGAAAACAATGCTAGGAGATGGCACTTCCTGATTTTAAATGCCCTTAACTGCTGTTGGACACCTCGCTTCCCCCACTCTCCCTCCCACTGTTATTGCTTGCTTTTTAGCACACTCGATCTCTGCTCATTAGAAAGGCTGCTAAGCTACTTTCTACCAGGGTTGAGAGATCTCTACACTGGATTGAAAACCCGGAAAAAAGCTTCTTTGGCCTTCGCCCACCACTCTGTCATCACACTTCTGCTGCCACCTGGGCATTTGGTGCTACTGCAGACCCCCATCCCCACCCTATCCCTGGTCGTTATCATTTTTACCCTCTCATTGCGATTTTTCCTTTTGTCCCTCTGTGATTTGGAACTGTCTCTTCTTTTACTTACCTCTTTTAACGTGCTGGAACATGATGGTCTGGGCCATGGCATTCCTTTGTAAGCACCTGAGGTCACCTGTGGGATGACTTCCTTGTCTTTTAACCATGTGTGATTTTTACTCCTTGTGTTAGGTGTAGGTACCTGGTAGACATAGGAAGTTTTTGGGACTCGGCCAGCCCTTTTGTAGTATCTTCTCACTTGTTAACTTCAGTGAGCTGTGCTCCATTGGGAAAAAAATTCTAACACTTTAAGTTTTGGAAGCAGTTACAGGAACAAGTGGAGATGTTAGAGGGATGGGAGAGCTGGGAAAATTTTTAAACAACATGGTAGCCACCACGACTTCGGAGAGTTTATTTCCTAAACCTGCCATTCAGAAAAAACAACAGAAACCAGGAGAATGATAAGCTAGGGAAGAGAGGCAGACAATCTGAGTGACACTGAGCAGTCACCTGCTTTGGAGAGACCCCGGACACCTGGCTTTCCTGGTGACTTTGAAAGGGATCACAGTTACACAGCAGGAGCCAAATAAAGCATATTGGTCTAGGGTGATGCTCCTGCCTGGCCTGCCAGCTTCTTTTCAGAGCAGTGTCATAGCGTGAGCTGCAGACTTCTCTGGCTGTGAATGGGTAATTGGTTGAATTCCATATGCATATAGAGCTGCTGGCATCATGCTTGGCATATTTCATAATGCTGAAAATAGCAGGAGTGGCTGGTGGCAGCAGTAGTAACCTGAGATGCCCCTCTGAGCACTAACCATACTTACGCATGTGTTTTGCTGTGTTGATCCTTTCAGGGTGGTCCATATCATGACACGCTGCACAGTATTTTGGGCGCTTATACTTGTTACCGACCAGATGTGGGTTATGTAAGTGAAGTTTCTCAGTATTCTATAATGTTATTATCTAAAAAGAAAGTCAGATACTGTCCAGCACATGTTAGCTGCAAATGTCAAGCCAGTGCCTTCGTTTTTACCGAGGAGTATGAAAAGTCTTGGGGTAAGTGAGTTGACTCAGTTTCCTCTTAAAGAAATTGAGTTGTCATGGCCACTCTGGGGCATTAATCACATTTTAATTGAATGCGATTTTCATTTTTTGCATGTGATTTTTTTCCCCAATGTTCAATCAAAGAAGCCTTAACCACTTTAAAAGCAGTAACCATTAAAAAGCACTGCTGATACTTCTGTGGCTTCGCAAATGTGTGCGCACGCATGGTTTGATATTAAGCTTACTGAGTTATATAGATACGTGCCTATAGCACTGGGACACTGGACACAGGAAAGAGCAGTATTGCAGATGCAGAGGGCCTAAGAGGGCGCTTTAGGGTTTTCTGTTTGCGGGGTGGGAGCAGGCCAGGTGACTGAGGTGACAGAGTAGTAGTTCTGAGTTAGGGCAGCTCGGCATCAGGTGGAGGGTGGTGTGGGATGCTTGTGTGGACCCTTCTAGCGTGAGGGTGTCAGGTTTGTCCCTGATGAAATGGATGAGCCGCTCTGACCCTGTGGCCGCTGATTTTAACGTCCCTTTCTCTCCCTTCTCAGGTTCAGGGCATGTCCTTTATAGCGGCAGTGTTGATCTTGAACTTAGATACTGCAGATGCCTTTATTGCTTTTTCTAATCTTTTGAATAAACCCTGTCAAATGGCGTTTTTCAGAGTGGACCATGGCCTTGTGAGTATCCTCTGTGTTCGGGCCCTGGGTGCTGTGTCTTTAATGTCAAGAGTTGTTTACTCGTCTGTGTTTTCAGTGGAAAAAAGAATACAAGAATACATTCTCCCTCTGTGAAGAGCTGTTTAGAGTGAGCAGCACTATAAGGTGGAGGATGATTTGGGCAGTGGATCGCACGTAAGCTTAAAAAGACATGGTTAGTAGCCATATGTCTGGGTTTCTTAATACGTGTTCTCAGAAAAAACTACCTGTATTTTTGAAAACATATTCTTTAATGAAGGAGGAAGTGTGGCTCCTGCTTAAATGTACACACTTGGTGTCAAAGGCACGGTTTGATGGCAGTGCCCACATTTGGGCCTATTACGTAGAGCACATCATAATCGAACTGTGTTGCTGCTCGTTGTCACCCAGCTTCATGAAGTGTGCCCACACTCGGGAGAAAGGAGGCACGCTGAAGACCATACCTCCTTCGTTCTTCAAAAGGCAGCCGTTTGTTTAGTGGACTGCTTTAGTCTTTATGACACTACATAAGCGGGAGGAGGCGACAGTGGGGGTGGGACTTACGCCTCCCAGATGAGCTGGCTGCACGGTCCCGGTGACGTGTTAAGATTCAGAGTAAAGGGACTCGCTCGTTCAGGGCATGCATCTGGTAAGATCTGGTAAGTGAAGGAGCCGAGATTTGAATCCATTCTGGTTCCTAAGCCTTTGTTCTTTCCGTAGCATAGAAGTCACCGATTCAACAAGCCCGTCAGCCTTTTTTTATTTTATTTTTTTGGTGACAGGATCTTGCTCTATCACCCAGGCTGGAGCGCAATGGTGTGATCTTGGCCCACTGCAACCCCCGCTTCCTGGGTTCAAGTGATTCTCATGTCTCAGCCTCCCTAGTACCTGGGATTACAGGTGTCTGCCATCATGCCCAGCTGAGTTTTGTATTTTTAGTGGAGATAGGGTTTTGCCATGTTGGCTAGGTTGGTCTTGAACTCCTGACCTTAAGTGATCCACCTGTCTTGGCCTCCCAAAGTGCTGGGATTACAGGTGTGAGTCACTGTGCCCAGCCATCATTGTCTTGATTTGCCAATAATTATTACCAATACTCCAAGACTAAAATGATCTAATAGTTTAGATCAGCTAAGGAGTATTTCTTCCTCGATATCTTAAGGTTTACTGAGGGTGTCTTGCTCAAATAGTACATACATAACATCTTTAGAAGCTGTTGGCAGATTTGGTAGCTGTTACCAGGACTATAAATTGGCAGAGTCCTTTTGGAAGACAGCTTCGTATTAAGTATCAGTAGCTGTAAATAGCATTGGTGTGCAGTTCTGCTCATAAGAATCACTTCCAGGAAAGGCCTAAATGTGGACAAAGCGTTATGCACAAAGATAGTAATTGCACACTTATTTACAATTGTAAATGTGAAAATAGGTGAAAATGGGCTTAGGAGAATACAGAATGGTAAATTAAAATTTGGTAAGTGATCACTAGCGATGCTTGCAAAGAACTGCATTGTGAGAAAGTGTTCAAGATACTGATTTCTTCAAAGGTATGTAAGATAAAACATAAACTGTAGTGGCTACCGTGTTTAACAATACAAGGAAATATGCCACCAGATTCGTAGTGTTTATGGACGGTTAAATTACGGATTAATAGTGTTTGTAGGTTTCCTAAGTTTTCTACAGTGAGTGTTTACAGGTATGACTTTTATAATCAGGTAAAAACTTACCTTTCCAAGAAAAGTAATGGTCAGAAACAGAAAAAAAATTATTTAGGAAATGTTCTTACTCTTGAAATAACTCATTGGCACTGTATATACTGGCATTATGTTGCTTACGATATTAATTCCTGGAAATGATTACGGCATGTAAATTTTATCTTTTTATAAATAATTAAATGATTTCCATCTAAATTTCTTCTGATTTCGAAGATAAGACCCCAGCTTTCTCTTTGGAAATGTGATGGAAATTGTGCTTAGGAATTGTAGCTTGTATTTTTAATGAAAAACCATAGCGTGGTAATGTTGAGTGGGGTCTTCATCACAGCAGCACGTTTCCTCCCCAGCAGCCCTGTTGGCATTAGGGCTGTGCAACTCTGCTGGGGGGTGTGCTGTGTACTGGAGAGCGCTCAGCAGCTTCCCAGCCTCCACACAGTCGTGCAGCCAGCACCTGCCCCCGGTTGCGATGACCAGGAGTATCTCCAGACATTGACCAGTGTTCCCTTAGAGGCAGAATCACCCCTTTTGGGAGCCACTGTCCACAGTCCAGCCCCTGTATTCGATGAGCAGACACCAGAGTTGTGATCTGCCCCCAGGCGCCCAGCTGCTGAGCACTGGAGGAGAACCGGGCCACCATCAGAGAGTGTTGCCCAGCCGCGATTCTTTCTGCTGTCAGCGTGGCTTCCCAGCTTTGTACGTTTTGTTTCCTGAAAAACTGTAAACCACTGAGAAGCCAGCTCCGTAAACTGCAGGCTGCAACACCCTCCTTTCCCTGTAGTGTTTTCTCCTTCGTTGCATTTGAAGGTCTGCATCTGTCAGCTGGAGCGGTGTGGCCTTGACTTAGACATGAGTAGTGTAGTCCCCCAGAGGTGCCAGGGGAGGGAACGAGACCTGCCTGCTTTTCCAAATACTTGTACATAGTTCATACATTCCTGGTTTTTAGGAAAGAGTGAGTGAGTCTATACACGCTTAACCTTTGCAGTGGGAGGGCACAAATTCATTCCCAGCATCACCACGTACCAAGGCTGTGCCCTTATTTGGCAAGTTACGTAACCGCTTTGGGTTTCGGTTCCCCTTCTGTACATTGAAGAAGATAAAGTGTAGCTATTGATGCTATTGTGAAGATTAGAAATAGAGCTTGCTTATAATTTGTGTAGTACCTAGAATGAATTGCCATTGAAAGTGTATTAGTAATTACATAAGAAGGTAACTGTTAGAGTCTAAAGGTATACATATATTGACATTTTTGTAAATTGGAAACTTGTGCAGATAGTTTCTTAATGAATTTCATATTATCTCCCTAGATGTTGACTTACTTTGCTGCATTTGAGGTATTCTTTGAAGAAAATTTGCCGAAATTATTTGCTCATTTCAAGAAGAACAACTTAACTCCAGATATCTACCTAATTGATTGGTAAGACCGGCTTTCCCTATGTTTCCGGAGCATTTCTCAGCCGTTGCCCGTTCTTCCTTCTCCTCTCTGCCATCTTCTTCATGGCCCGGCTGAGTCCTCATGTCCTGCTTTCCAGCCTTCCCTGATGGCCCTGCCCCTGAGTTTTATGACCATCAGTGCCTCCACCTGGCCCTCCTGCACTCCCTCATGGGGAAATGGTACCTCACACCTGCTTGTTTCCCAAGTGCTGTCCATTCCTTAAACGGCCTGACCCTAGCACCGGGCCGTGCAGGCTCCTGCTGCGTACAGAGGTGGAACGAGGAGAAGGCCAGCTCTTGCCTGTCAGGAGCTCCTGGCTTGTGGGAGACAAATGTGTCCGTGGCCACTGTCCATGTGAAATGAGTGCTATCTTGGAAAGCAGGAGGTCCTGGACCCAGCGCAGGGGTCAGAGTGCATGGAGCAAAGGTAACAAGTGCGTGTGCCATTCCAGAGTCAGCGGGCACGGGCACCGTAGCCAGGTTCCCTTGTGTTGAGGCTGAAAATAAAGGGCAGAGGCCAACAGGCAATGAGGTTGGGAGGCCAGGTCACGGTGGCTCTTAGACCCAAGCTCTGGAGCTTGGGCAGGATTGCAGGGCCGGGGGGAGTGGCAGAAGGCTTCTGCTTGGGATGAGTGTGGGGCAGAGTGAGCTGAGAGTTTTAAGTTACCTGGGAGGCAGCAGAGCCTGGGAACAGAGAGACAAATTAAGGGGAAAAATGCCGAAGTGAGTGGGAATGTTGTGGATCTGTCAAAGAATCATGGTCAGCTCTTGACAGCAGACTGGGGAGGGGATTTGCTGATGCCTTCAGCTGAGATCAGAGACAAAGGGAGAAGATGCGGTTGGGGCGGTTGGTGGATCTGACTTTGGACGGGTGACTTTGAGGTGCCTGTGGGACATGTAAGTAGGGGCTCCCTGAGGCAGACACGAGGACCCCGAGAGATCTGGGCAGCAGCAGTCAGCCAGGCAGGTCTTCATGCTGTGAGGATGGGGTGCAGCTGTTAGCCCAAGAGCACCGTATTTGAGCGGCAGGTAAGAGGGCTGGCAGGCCTGTGCGTGGAAGGGAGCAGCCTCTCAGATCACACAGTGGGAAGAGGGTGCCTGCGGGATCCAGCAGCCCCAGCCCAAACGCATCTTCTCCCGTTACTGCCTTGTGGCCTTGGTGAAGGCCGTGAAGCCCGTCTGAGCCCCCGTTCCTCATCTGGAGACCCCATTGATTAACTCCACAGGGTGACCGTGTGGCACCACCCAACTCACAGAAGTAAAGAAGGTACTACTCTACCAGAAAGGCCCGTTCAGCCTTTGCCACTAAACTGTGTGGTAAATGTACAGCCGCTGTGAACGGATAGCTGGCTGGTTCGGTTTTGTTGCTGTTGCCTACTTTCTTCAGCAGGGAAAGGCCTTCTGGAAGGTAAAATTCAAGGATCATTTGAAAGGAAGCCGACCCCTTAGCTAAAGCAGGCTTGTCTGTGCCCTCAAGAGTGTGCCTTTGGGATTCTTCGTTTGTTGCTTTTGTCTTAAACCCTGGACTGTTTTCACTTCACTGACCTTTGCCAAGAATGACAAGGGTTTTAGAGGTTGAATCTTGTAGCTGAACCCACAAGGAGCTGGAGACTGAGGACAGTGAACATGGGCTGTGAATTGCCCTGGCGGGACCGCTGGGCTGGCCTGCCAGGCTGTGCTGGATAGAAGTGTGTAGGGCCCACTTGAAAGAGCACCTTTACTCAGCAAATGGTGATTTTCTTCACACCTGTGAACATGGAACTCCTGCAGAGGCTGCCCCGCAGTCTTCATCTGACTGTGAGCTGTGCCCCTCAGATTCCCTGGCTGGAGCCACAGTACTGGAGGACGGGAGAGGATCCAGCCGAGCCGTCAGCTTCTGCCTTATCTGTTTTAGACTTCCGATTAGCTTTTGAGGATTCTAGACTGAAAGTCAATAGTGTCTTTCAAAATTTTCCCACCTTTACTTGCAAAAGGAAATGCGTTTTAAGTTGTGACCAGTGTGTGCAGAAACTTAACACGTGTATATGCTGGGAACAGGAGTTCCGTGACCCAGTACCTAACCCTGACCGTGTGAAGCATTCTGAAGTATTGTATTCTGTTCTGTTTATTCAAAAAAAATGCTGGCGTCAATCTACTTTCGTTGCCCTCACAGTCCACTGGCCGTTGGCTGGGTCATGCCAGGTAGTGTGAAAAATGCAGGCCTGGAGAATAGAGCTGTCTGATTCTGTTCCGGCCTGAAGATGGCTGTAATCCATGTAGGGGCAAAGACAAAGGGCACCACATCTATTGACTCTAGTGCTTCTCACACATGCCCTCTATAAGCCCTTGGAACAACCCCTCCAAGCCCAGTGTAACACTTGTGTTTTATAGATGAAAAACGGAGGCTCAGGCCGGGTGTACCTGTTCATGCCTGTAATCCCAGCACTTTGGGAGGCCCAGGCAGGTAGATCACTTGAGATCAGGAGTTCGAGACCAGCCTGGCCAAGAAGGCGAAACCTCTCATCTCTGCTAAAATACAAAAATTCGCCAGGCATGGTGGTGCACACCTGTAATCCCAGCTACTCAGGAGGCTAAGGCACAAGAATCATTTGAACCTGGGAGGCAGAGGTTCTGCAAGCCAAGATTACACCACTGCACTCCAGCCTGGGTGACAGAGTGAGCCTCTCTCTCTCCAAAACAAAAAACAAAACTGAGGCTCAGAGAGGCAGAATACATTGGCCAAGGTCCTGTGGCCAGCCGAATGCAGACCTGGTGTTCAGAGTCTAGCCAGCTCTAGAGCTGTGCACTTCCCTTAGCGTCTTCTAAGGGGGTTTGTGTAAGGTAGTGGCACCCATAGAATGGGTCCCCTGCTCAGGTTCCAGAGACAGGACCAGCGTGTTGAGTGGAGAACGTGGACTGGACTGTCTGCAATGAGCAGTGAGACAGTCAGTGAAAAGGAAGCAGCAAGGGTTCTTCACCACCATGGCCTCCGTGCTGTGAGCTGGTTGGTGCCTAGGGCCTTGTGAATGCTGTCCACTGTGCTTCGATGAGGCCTCCCCAGGCCCTACCCTTGAGGAAGTGCTGACTGTTCTGAAATAAGCACCAGCTAGGATACAGTCTGTATTTGCAGTTCCAGTACAGGGCTAGGCTGTAATCCCAGCTACTCAGGAGGCCGAGGCACGAGAATCATTTGAACCTGGGAGGCAGAGGTTGCAGTGAGCAAAGATCACACTACCACACTCCAGCCTGGGCGACAGAGCGAGCCTCTATCTCCAAAACAAAAGGCCTATAGAAAGGTTGTGGTATAAGATTCAAGTTGAACTAAGCACAGGAAAGCCACACATATTCATGATTTATTCTCTGAGTCAGCATTTACTGGTGGTCCGCAAGTGGTTCAGGCTCCTTGTTGGGTGCTGACAGCTGAAAGCTCAGAAACAGGGCAGGCAGTGGAGAGGAAGCAAAGGGGGTAGAATAGACTTTACGTAGGCCCTGTCCTAGAAGCCGCCGTTTCGGAAGCCCTTGTCACTGTGGTCTTCAGTGTTCAGGAGAAGGTGTACCTAGTTCTGGGCACAGAGGTCACCAAGGCCTACTTCTCAATGTCACACCCCTGGTGTGAGGTCCAGGTCAATCTGCCTTCAGGGCCTTTGCTTTTTCTGTTACATCAGGCCGCCTTTCCCAGAGCCACATCCACACCCATCACAGCTGGGCCTGCCTCCGCATTGTGGGCCTGCACTGTGCCTGGGGGGTATAAAGCATGCTCAGTTCCAGGGCTTAGCAACTAACTGCTTGAGCCAGAGAGCCTTCCTCCTGCTCGTAGCAGGGGCTGAGGGGCCTGTGGGTGTGGCCAGCTCAGCGTCCTGGGTGGTTGTGTGGGTACCCCATTAAGATGACTACACTTGGGGTCAGAAAAATCTTCCCTGCCACACTGTCTGCCCACCAAGCCTGTTTCCCACCACCCCAGCTCTACCCACACTTTGAGGATGCCCTCTGTTGGCTGCTGCCTGTTTGTTGAAGCTTCGAGAGTGACCTCTGGGTCCCTAGCGCCTGGCCCCATGCCTGGCTCAGTGTCCTAGGTCAAAGACTGCGTCTGTGCCTGAGGGTCACCTGCCTGGGCTTAAAGTCGGGTGCCTGTCCCTCCTCCAGTGCACCCTGTCTACTGTCTAACCAGTAGCTCATGAGGAGTCAAGGCTGAGGATGAGCTTTCCTTGCCGACACCACCTTCCTGGACCCTCTCTAGCTGTGGCTTCCACTCCCCCCAGGAGGCACGTGGGTCAGAGCAGGGCCTGTCAGCTGTCTCCATCTTCTGCGGAGTTTTCAGTGTTTCCACTGTCAAGGATCTACTTTTTGTAAGAGGACTGAATTTAGGTCATTAAACTTCTGAAAATATTTCCCATGCCATCCAGTGGCAGAATTATCTAGAGGTTTGAGTGGGTTTTATAATAAGTAATCTTGAATTAAGAAAAGAATTGGGCAATACATTCCATGTTGCGGTTAGCGTTTGTTGCAATGATGTTTAATGATCCTTGGAGATCCTGTCATTGCCTCGAGTTTCTACCTTAAAGGAAAGGTTCGAGGGGAATTTCTGCTGCCTCTAGCACATGGCTCATCTCTGGCTCTTCACCTCTGGGGTACAGGTTGCCCCAAGAGTGCCTTAGGAGCAGGAGCTCTTGCTGAGCACATCTGGTATCGCCTGGGTCTTTACAGGTGTGTGGAGGAGGGAGGAGCAGCCCCTGCCTACACTGGGGACCTGCTTGCAGGGAGGGGCAGCAGCCTGTGCGTCATTGGCACACCCTGACCTGGCTGAAGTGGGAGCCCGCATTCTCATGCGGTGCTCACAATATTTACTTCACTTCTGCTGGCCCCTGCCAAGTGCAGGGAGAGAAAGACTGGAACGCTGCCGGGCTCATGGTGGGGAGGACTCTGGGTCACAGAGGTGGGTTTGTGAACCTCGCTGTGCTCAGGTTTGGGAGGACTCCGGGGCACAGAGGTGGGTATGTGAACCCCGCTGTGCTCAGGTTAGGGAGGACTCCGGGGCACAGAGGTGGGTATGT
>NW_022437025.1:5647008-5668720 GCF_009761245.1 Sapajus apella | reverse complement strand
TCAGGTTAGGGAGGACTCTGGGTCACAGAGGTGGGTATGTGAACCCCGCTGTTATCAGGTTTGGGAGGACTCTGGGGCACATTGGTGGGTGTGTGAACCCCGCTGTGCTCAGGTTAGGGAGGACTCCCGGGCACAGAGGTGGGTGTGTGAACCCCCCTGGGCTCGGGTGGGGGAGGACTCTAGGACACAGCTGGATATATGTCTAATTGCTTTCAGAATCAAGGTGGGGGTGGTTTATGGGCTTAACTAAGTTTGAACTGAGTCTTAAATAACTACCTCCAACTTTTAACAAATAGGATTGTTTGTTAGGAGTTTAATGTTGCTTTATTTAAGATTCAGAAAATCTAATAAGGCTAAGTAGTAATCCCGTTCTCACTAGCACCATCTAATCTAACTGTTGACGTTTCTGGGAATACATGGAGCCCTGTGGTTGGGGCAGGGACTGAGTGCCATTCACGAGCCAGCCATGGGGGTGAGGGCTCCTTAGCAGCTGGGCAGGATGGGAAAATGGGGACACAGCTAGACATTGGTGACGTTGGGCCTTGACGGTCCAAGTCGCGGTCTTGGCTTCTTAATGGGTGAGACTACCCGGTGACTTTCACTATTTTACTTGAAGCTAAATCTGCTTTTCCACAACCTCCCTTTATTTATTTCTATTTTTATTTTATTTATTTATTTGATCTCAAAAGGTATCAATATTATTATTATTATTATTTTTTGAGATGTATTCTCACCCTGTCCAGGCTGGAGTATAGTGGCACGATCTCGGGTCACCGCAGTCTCCGCCTCCCGGGATTATGCAGTTCTCCTGCCCTCAGCCTCCCGGCTAATCTCCCTTTATTTGTACTGTCCTCCTCTGTAAAATGGAAAAGACGATTGTACCTCCCCTTGGGGTCGTAGCAAGGATTCAGTTGGACAGTCCCCGTAAAAGCGTTCGAAGCGAGCATCTTATGTGCAGCCCAGGGCCCTCATTAGGAGACAGGGCAGAGGTCAGTTCTGTTCCGTGGTCACCGTCTTCCTCCTCACAACAGCCCCAAACTGCCCTCATCCTTACCCCATGGTGCTTCCTTGCCTCTGGCAAACTCAAACAAGCAAGTGGAACAGACCTGGCTGGATAAGAAGTTTCGGAAGTTGTGAAGACACAACAGCAAAAACCGCCCCTTTCCTCCCATGCATATCATGGGGGAACAGAAATGCAGCTTTTGTCTGGGGTCTTTTCTGAGAGCCACTTCATTTGTTTAGCAACATAGAAATACATCATTTTGGACTGGGCATGGTGGCTCATGCGTGTAGTCCCAGCACTTAGGGAGGCTGAGGTGGCAGGATCATTTTAGCCCAGGAGTTCAAGACTAGTCTGGGCAACATAGTGAGACCCTATTTCTACAAATAACTTAAAAATTGGTCGGTGTGGTGGTGTGTGCCTGTAGTCTCAGCTACTCAGGAGGCTGAGGTGGGTGGGTCACCTGAGCCCAGGGGATCCAGGTTGCAGTGAGCCATGATCATGCCATTTCACTCTGGCCTGGGAGACAGAGTGAGACCCTGCCTCAACAAAAAGAAAACAATTGTTATTTTGCATTAGTTCAACTTGTACTTGAAATTACTTTTTTTTTTTTTTTTTTACTTTTAAAAACATACTTTTATTTTTTACTTTTTAAAAAAAATTACCATTTTTAATAATGTGATAATATGCAGTGGTCAGGGGGAACACATAAACATCGACATCTTTTGGGAGAGAAAAACCCTTGAATTCTCTGTTCCAACCATGGAAGCAGCACTGAGCCGGCTCTCGGAAGGACAAGGGGTCTTCCCCAGCGTGAGCCCGAGGGCAGCAGGGGAAGGTGGACCTTGAACCAGGAGGGCTGTGTAGACAGTAGCCCCCTTATTCCAAGTGGTTCTGATCCCATGTCAGGGCTTCTGTGGGGCCAGGACAGAGGCTGGTGTCCCCCTTCAATGGCCTGTTCATGGCTGGCTTTCGAATCTAAATGTGGTTTAAAATGTAGTCCCCATTTGGAAGGTCCTTGATAATGATGCGGCAGTGCCTCTGCGCAGTCCCTGCTGGAGGAGAGACTGGGAGAAGAGGACCCTCAGCTCAAGACTGTGGGGTGGGCTCTCCGCCCTTGAGGGACTTGTAGTCTAGAGCAGGGGACAGAAGTGGCTTAGAGTGGCACGGAGCTCTTGGAGTGGAGCCCAGGGGCCGCAGAGGCCATCGGGCAGCCCTGACTGGAGCAGAGGGCCTGAGAGCTGGTTGCTGAGAGGCGTGCCAGAGCCTGCAAGGCTGAGAAGATGCACGAGGGTGTGCAAGGCAGAGGGAAGTGTCCAGGAGTGTCAGGAGTGTCTCTTCACTGACTCAGCGGAAAGGAAGATGAAGAATGCCAGGGCCTCATGAGCAGGGGTGTGTGTGATGCAGCGTGAATGCTTAACAGGAAACTTGGTCCAGCTCGAGGGTCGGGAAATGACCTTCCAAGAAATAGTGACACACAGCACGTGGGCAGAGCCTGCAGGGGACAGAGGCCACAGTGAGGAGCCAGGCGTGGTCGCAGCATGCATCAGCAGTGAGCACCGCCAGGAGGTAGAAGCTCGAGGGATTGGAAATGGATTTGTCTCATGGAAATGCAGGGCAGGGGCACCCTGGCTGTAGTGAATGGCATTCTGGGTCGTTCTGGTGGTGACTTAATTTTATGAAGTTCATTATCTGTCTAAAGTAACTTTTGGAGACTCAAAGATAAATCTGAGCTCAAGAATATTATGTTAAATAAAAGAAGAACAAAGTTTAGTTTGTACGGGTTTGAGGGGAAAAAGAATATCTGACTCTTTGAGAGGCCAAGGCGGGCATATCACAAGGTCAAGAGATAGAGACCATCCAGGCTAACATGGTGAGACCCCGTCTCTACTAAAAAAAATACAAAAATTAGCTGGACGTGGTGGTATGCACCTGTAGTCCCAGCTACTTGGGAGGCTGAGGCAGGAGAATTGCTTGAACCCGGGAGGCGGAGGTTCCTGTGAGCCGAGATCGCGCCACTGCACTCCAGCCTGGCGACAGCGAAATTCTGTTTCAGAAAAAAAGAACAAAAAACAAAAAAAACTATGTATGTATGTAAAATATGTATGTGTATAAATCATATAAAAACTATCATTTTTTTCCCCGTGAGTTTTTTCTCAGGCCTCTGTGTTTTTTTTGGTGAGATGGAGTTTGGCTTCTGTTGCCCAGGCTGGAGTGCAGTGGCGTGATCTCGGCTCACCGCAACCTCCACCTCCAGGTTCAAGTGATTCTCCTGCCTCAGCCTCCTGAGTAGCTGGGATTACAGGCATGCGCCACCATGCCCAACTAATTTTGTATTTTTAGTAGAGACAGGGTTTCACCATGTTGGTCAGACTGGTCTTGAACTCCCAACCTCAGGTGATCCACCCACCTCAGCCTCCCAAAGTGCTGGGATTATAGGCTCAAGCTGCCGCACCCGGCAGGACTCTGCTTTTTGACAGAGGTCAGAGTCTGGTTTCCATGTGTAAGTGGGCACACAGAGACAGTCGTGCAGGCCAAGTGGGCTCTTCTGTGCTCACCCATGTGATCACAAGCATGCTGTCTGGTACAACTGAGAATATTCTCTAGACTAAGGAAACAAAAGATCTCTTTGCTCTTTCTTAAACTGTACTTTCTAGACCAGGTGGTGAAATGGTTTTCTGGTTTTGAAATAGCAAGAAACTGGGGCTAAAGGCTTGTAATTTTAGAAGAAATCCTGCCAAGCCCATGACAGTGTTGCCGCCTGTGCGTGTGCTGAGGCTGAGACATCAGAGCGTGGGTTTTGGAGTCAGGTCAGAGTCTGGCTCTGGACTTACTGGTGGCGAGACCTGGGTCTAGTTAGCTGCTGTCCTGAGGCTTGGTTCCTTCAAGTGTAATGAGGTAAGACAGCCCCTCTCGCAGGCATTCCCTGACTCGTGGGTGTCCTTCCAGAGGGCCTCACATAGCACACGGCACCCAGTGGGTCCTCAGCTTCTGTTGTTTTTCTAGGTGGAGGTTTTCCCTGGTACCTGGCTGTTTCCTCCTCTGAGTTGAATGAAGTCTGGATTTTTAGGCCTTCCTTGACTCTTAGTGTTATAAGGTTCTGACGAGGGACAGCCCAGAACATCCCACTCTCATCCAGGAGCTGCAGGCTGTGCAGTGCACGTCCATAACTGCAGGTCCTCAGGACCTGGAGGACAGGTTGCATCTAGCAGAGCACCCCCCGGACAGAGTCCACTGTGGACAGAAACCCACGCCCGAGACTTGTGAGCAGGCTGACCGGTGCGTGGGCTTTTCTGTGGGATCTGTTATGGGAAAGTCAGGGTCACGCCATGGAAGGCTTAGTGGCCTGATCTCCTGACCGAGTCAGCTCCTCAGGCTGAGTTCAGGGGCTGCGTGGGCCCAGCACTGTCTCTGTGCCAGCACAGGAAACACTGAACTCTGGAAGAGAGGTGCTCCAGGAGGGGTGGAGATGTCCCCCACCCAGCTGGGGATCCCCGCCTGTACCGAGCACTGTCAGTGATGGGCAGGTTTTGAGCGCCAGGAACATCTGGGAAGTCCTGCTACAGACCGGGCATTGGAATTCAGCAGAGAATTGCCAGCAGGACACTAGATCTAGTTCAGCTGGATGAGGCAGACAGAAGCAAGCACGGTGTGCTATGATGAACACCAGGCTGGGGACCAGGAGCCTGTGGGTGCCCAGAGGAGGAAGGAGCCTGGTGCACACTCCCAGGGCGAGGGGAGCCTGCCGTGCACTGGCTCTGTGGGTGGCGTGGCGTACAGTGGTCCCTAAGACAGGATGCCTGCCTCTACAGCATGAGTGGGCAGCAGGGGCTCAGCACAGACACCTTGCAGGCAGGAGTCATTGGTACCAGTATTTGGAAGCTGTGCTGCGTGATTCTGTGCGGAAGCTGGTAGTGCCGTCCTAGGCAATGTTAAACTTGCCCTGCAGTGTGGATGCAGGCCTTGTCCCCAGCCCCCAGCTGTTGCATGATAGTGACTAGGGGAGTGTTTTTCATTCAGACTGAAATTCGTTGTTCTTTCTTTGTTAAGACAGATTCAAAATCTGAAAAATGCCAACTTTTCCCCCCTAGGATCTTTACCTTATATAGTAAATCTCTGCCCCTCGACCTGGCCTGTCGTATCTGGGACGTGTTCTGTCGCGATGGGGAAGAGTTCCTGTTCCGCACGGCCCTAGGCATTCTGAAGCTGTTTGAGGACATCCTGACCAAGATGGACTTCATCCACATGGCACAGTTCCTGACCCGGCTGCCCGAGGACCTGCCTGCCGAGGAGCTGTTTGCCTCCATCGCCACGATCCAGATGCAGAGCCGAAACAAGAAGTGGGCTCAGGTCAGCTGGGCTTCGTGTTCTTCTCTTCCCAGACCGCAGCTGGCATGTGGCATGACTCAGGAAGGATCCTACGTAAAGTGCTGTCTGAGGACATAGCCACTTTTGCAGGAGTCCCTGGGCTGGAAGTTAGGGGGACTGGGTGGACGCATGGCTGTGCCACGGGGCGTCTTGGCAGGTCACTTCCATTTTGGGTTTCTGTCATCTGGACAGGGTGTGGATAACGAAAGCCTTCCCTCCTCTGCTACAGTGGTGTTGGGAGGGTCAGCACTTGAACCCGTGTAGTGCTCTTTACATACCAGAGGGTATTTTGTAAACCACACACCCCCTCTTTAAAAAATATGCCAGGGACAGAAAACAAAGTGGACCCACTTACTGAGCCCTATGGCCATGCTCTGTGGCAGGCTTTTGTGTGTGTCCTTGAGAAGGAGGTGGGATTATCTCCCCTTTACAACAAAGGGAGCCCAGAAAGGAGGGCACGGGTATCTCCTGGCTCTTTCCATCCGATGTGCTGCTGTGCCCTCTCTGGGTTATGTGCCCCAAGCAGCGGAGTGGACAGTCTGTATTCCTCAGCTCCTCCAGGCATCCCTCTTAGGTCTTGTCCCCAGTGGGATTGACCTGCATTTTCTATTCCAAGTCTTTGTCATACTAAAAAGGAAAAGAAAGACCAGTATGGGTTCTTGGTCCTGCATATGCTCAACATTGATTTGAAGTCCTTGTTTGTTGATGTCTGTGAAGACTTACACTCTTCTGTGTGTGCTGCACAATGCTTGGGGTTTGTTTGGAGACAGAGTCTCGCTCTATCATGAGACTGGAGTGCAGTGGCACGATCTCCACTCACTGCAGCCTCCACCTCCCAGACTCAAGTGACCCTTCCACCTCAGCCTTCCGAAATGCCTGTTCTTGATTTAGCTTTTTTTTTTTTTTTTTTAATTAATGGAAGACTTAAAATAGTTACAGGAATAGAACAACATAAAATAAGGAGTCCCCACCGCCTGTCCCCCAGCATCCGTGACTGTGGACGCACAGCCGTTGTTTGAGCTGCCTCCCACCTTGCCCCTTCCCACCGTATTTCAGTGAGTCCCAGGCACCAGGTCACCTGTTGGCGCTCTTTTAACATAACTGTAACACCGTTACCGCTTGGCTACTAATCCTTTCCTGTCATCAGATACCCAGTTTTCAAACTCAGATGTCATAAGTGGCTTTATACAGTAGTTGGTTGGAATCAAGATCTAAATAGTCTATGCCTTGTGATTAGTTGAAAGATGCCTCATGCCTCTGTAATAGCTATGCCGCTCCACTTCTCACTGTTTAGCCCTCTCTTGCTTGCCTTTGTCAAAGAAAACAGGTCATTTAGGCCAGGTGTGGTGGCTCATACCTGTAATCCCAGCACTTTGGGAGGCCGAGGTTGGGGGATCACTAGAGCCCAGGAGTTTGAGACCAGCCTGGGCAACATAGTGAGACCCCATATCTACAAAAATTACAAAAATTAGCTGGGCATGGTGGTGTATATCTATGGTCCCAGCTGCTAGGGAGGCTGAGATGGGAGGACCATTTGAGTGTGGGAGGTCAAGGCTGTAGTGGGCCATGATAGTGCCACTGCACTCCAGCCTGGGCAACAGAGCAAGACCCTGTCTTAGGAAAAAGAAACAAAAAAAGATTGGTCGAGCCCAGTGGCTCATGCCTGTAAACCCAGCACTTTGGGAGGCCAAGGCGGGTGGATCACGAGGTCAGGAGTTCAAGACCAACCTGGCCAAGATGGTGAAACCTCGTCTGTACTAAAAATACAAAAATTAGCTGGGCATGGTGGCAAGTGCCTGTAATCCCAGCTACCTGGGAGGCTGAGGCAGGAGAATCGCTTTAACCCAGGCAGCAGAGATTGCAGTGAGCCAAGATTGCACCATTGCACTCTAGCCTGGGTGATAGTGAGAGACTCTGTCTCAAACAAAAACAAAAACAACACCAAAGAAACAGGTCATTTGTCCTGTAATGTTTCCCACTGGGGGAGAGTTTTATGGCACATGCGCACATCACCCCCACACGCACCTATGCAAACACAGTCACCCCACACACAGGTACAGATCACCCCCACGCACACACATCGCAGACTCACGCCCCACACACATCATACACCCAGACACACAACCAGCCCGTAGTATGTGTGGGTGTGTGATGTGTCACCCTCCCACACATTGTACACCCCCACACACACCACACACCCACACATACATGTACACATCACACACATCACTGCACATGCACACATCGCACCCCCACCACACCACCCCACATGCACACACACGCCCGTGTCCAGGCGCAGGTCACTCCCTGCACAGGCACACACTCCACACCTACATACACAGCAAGGGATTCAACCCAGATCAGCCATTTTGCTGCTTGCATTTTAGGGACTAGGTAAAAACTATTGGTTAAAACTGGGTCAGAGGATTTGACTGTAGGTCACAGTTATGAATGGGAGGTGATGGGAGTGAGTCTGATGATGTGGGGTGGGGGCTTGGGCGTCAGTGACTTTTATACGGTGCCAGGTCTCATGGGACTTGTCCGTGCACATTTCTCTTAAATCCTTTGCTTAAGGTTAAAACACTGGTGAGCTTTCTTTTTATTTTCTTTCTTTCTTTTTTTTTGAGACAGAATCTCACTCCCTTCACCCAGACTGGAGTGCAGTGATGCTGTCACAGCTCACTGCAGCCTCAGCCTCCGGGGCTCAAGTGATTCTTCCGCCTCAGTAGCTGGGAGTGCAGGCATGTGCCATGACACCTGGCTGAGATTTGATTGGGTTTTCTTTGTAGAGATTTGTTTTTTTTGTTGCTCAGGTTGGTCTCAAACTCTTGGGCTTCCTGCCTCGGCCTCTCAAAGTGCTGGGATTGCAGGCATGAGCCACCACGCCCAGCCATGAGCTTCTTCAAAATGACTCAATGTTTATGTTGAGCCAGCAACCCTGTTTACTTAGAGATGCAGGGGGTCTGCAGTCATTGAAACCTACATGAAATGTTTTTGCTTTTAATTGGTGACTCAAAATGGCATCGTTCCTTGCCCCGGGCAGGTAGCACTGTGTTACCAAGGTTCCCTTGGTTTTGAAATCAAACGAGTCTGGGTTTGAATCGTTTTTGTCCTTGGACTCTGAGCACGTCAGTTCTGTACATGTCCATTGTTCAGGCCCCTTCCGTTGGGGCCTTAGCCTTCCCGGGTCTGTCGCGTGGGCTAAGCGGGCCCCATGTGCAAAGTGCTGGCAGAGCTCTGCCTGGCAGGGAGCCTGTAAGTGTCGCTGCAACTGTTAAGCACCACAAGGGCATGGAATATCTTTTAGAAGAAGGGTGTTGACCAAGAGCTGTGAGAACAGAGGAGAGAGCAGGCTCTGGGCGAGCTCAGGAAGGCAGGTGAGACGAGCCAGCGCCTCAAGGCCTCCGCAGGAGGTGGGCTGCCCAGTGAAGGAGGAACAGGGTGGCAGGAGTGCAGCAGGATGGGCACAGGGCTCATAAGCATCCTAGCATTCAGGCCTGGGCTTCCTGGGTGGCCACTGCCGGACCCCAGTGAGGCCCACAGCTCTGCTTTGACCTGGATTCTGTGGCTGGCTAGAAGGAGTGTAGCTAACTCACTAGGCCAAAGAGGGCACAGTCGGTGTCCATGTTGGACAGATCATGCCGGATGCAGGAGTGGAAGACCCCAGAGGGCTGGAGGCAGTGGAAGTGGGGAGCTGGGGAACCCCATTAGGAGGCAGCTGCTGTCTTTGCACCGCTTCTGTCAGGATCTGTGTGTGTGGTCGGTTAATCTTAGCTGCCTTCCTGTGACTCCTAGGTACTGACCGCATTGCAGAAAGACAGCCGGGAGATGGAGAAGGGAAGCCCGGCCCTCCGACACTGAGGCTGCAGAGGGAAGCCGCGCTCCGCATGAAGCAGAGCCCCACGCCGCGGCCCCTCTGTTGTTCCAGACCGACAACTGGCAGCCGAAAAGAACGGGCGCTCTTCAAGCGGGATTCCTACCATTGGAGTTGGCCTTAAACAAACACAAACTTTTAAAGAATTAAGCCAAGGCTTAGCCTTAAGCAGCTCAGTGGAAGGATGACCTGCGGTGGGCCACAGCCAGCCACTGCATCTGCAGCGCGGTTTAGCAGTGGGGCAGTGGCTCACCCCCACTCCTTTATCTCAGCAAAAGTTAATTAAATTGTAATACTCCTATGTCAACTACTGGGAAGTACGTTACAGTCTTAGCCAGGATGCATGAGAGATGTTATTTGGGAGACTTAAGATGCCTTGGCTTGTGTTTTCGTGTTTTAGATAAGAAAGGGATTGCCGATGGAGTTACTGAGTTAATCTTTCCAGAGCTGGAGGTCATGTTTCTAAAACTCACCTACCAAAGACAGCATTAAAGGAACAGGGACTCTCTGAGGATAGCGGCTGGTGTGTGCCCCTGGATGTCTGGGAATCCACCAAGCCTGCAGGTTGGCATCATGCCATGCTGCCTTGGCACAGCCACAGCTAGTAGGCTGCAGGTGCACCCTTGGGCTCCAGTGGGACTGCTCTGGGAGATTGCTGTCTGGCCTGTGTCCCGCAGAGGTGGAAAGTTCGAGAGGAGGAGCTATTTGTGAGGAAGGCCTGCGGCAATAGAGAAAGGCTAAGAGGGAGAGAAGGCGGAGTGGAATCAGCCCCTGTAGCTAAAAGGGTGGGGAAAGAGATACATGGATGGGGCCCTCTCCCACCAGCCTGTTTTGTGGAGGCTGGGTGGCAGCCCAGAACAGCATGTGTGGGGGAGGTGGCCCCGTTTCAGCAGTGGCTCCTCTCTGCCTTTGAGCCCTGCACAGCTGGACCCATCCTAAGTGCCAGTGAGTCTCTCACGCATTTGACTGTAGAATGTGTGCTTCATGACCCGTTGTGCAGACGGAGGAGCGAGCAACACACATCCAGCAGCCCAGACAATCTCGTCAGATGCTCACCCTGTGCCATCAGCTTCCCCATCTTAGCTGACTTTGCCAAGGTCGTTGGCAAATTTTTTGTTGTAGCTTTTCCTTGATTAATTTTAGAACTTTGTGTGAGGACGTTGGTTATCCGAAATCGCAGAAATGAACCGTTTTGCAGCTGCAGTCTAAAGGAGGGACGAGTCTGTGGAAGCAGGGCCCACGTGGCGGCCCACCGGCAGGTGGTTCCTTGGGAGCGTTCTGCACACCTGGTCCCGGGCTTGGCTAATCACACCTATGTGTGTGCCTTCCGGTGGTCTGCACTCCATAGCCCTTCTCAGCCACACATCCCACCCCAGGGGGTGCCCCAGGCTGATCTCATTTCCGATGCTGGGGGGTCTCTGGCTCTGCAGAGCTCGTAAGAGGAGCCTTGGTCCGGGGCTGGGGGAGTAAAGCCGAGCTGGCGTGTGTTTTCTGGACTTCTCGTGTCTGCCATACCCAGTAATGCTCCTCTAGGTGCAGTAGCAAGTTGCTGAGCCAGTGGTTGTCCCGTGCCCTCCTTCCCAGCGCCATCATGTGTCACGTTTCCCAGACTCTGCCCTCACAGTCTCAGCTGAATCTCCAGGGAGGCTGCAGAGCGTTGTGGAGACCACTTTCTGCCTCAGCCTTTAAACGTTGATTTACCTCCTCTTGGAGGAGGCGTCCTGTCTTCACCGGGGGTCCCGGTGGCTCCAGACATAGCCATTTCCTGACATCAAGATGTTGAATGTAACCTGGACTAAGCTGGGCCTGTGGGAGGGGCCGCCTGAGGCTGCGCACCGTCGTCCTCACAGATGTACTTATTTTTGTTCCATGATATGGGCGTTCGGTTCCCTAAAGATGTATATATTTTCTTACTGTACATAAAGATGTTCCTTAAGTCGTACGGAAGGTGACGCGGCAAAGGGCCTTGTGCAGTGTGTTGAGATTGCAGCTGGGGATGGCCCTGTGTCTGCAGAGCCCAGCCTTTAATGTTCTGGTGAAGCACTTTCACAGCTTTCCGGATAGCACTAAGAGGCATCCAGTTTCTGAACGAGATTCCACGTCCCCAATCATAGTTCAGAAGAGGCTTTTAGGACCTGTTCAGGGATCATGTGAGGTCTCGCCACTTTCATGGGTCCTCTGGGAAAGTTCTGAGTCCGCCGTCCAGGGTCACTTAGCACTTTGCCACAGGGGCTGCTGGAGAGTGGAGGCTGCCTCTGTGTGCGGTGGCTGTGGTAAACTGGAACGAGACACGGACACGCCGCCCCTCCGAGGTCTGCAGGCTCCGCTTCACATGCCGCTGACTCCCCGAGTCTAAGGCTTCACGGCCAGGACCTGCGTCCGGCCTACGAGGTAGACCTAGGCTGCCTCTCCCGCCAGGCACTGGGATCCCATTTAGAAACGGTGTTCACTTCAGAAGGTACTTTTCACTGCTCGGTTTTTGACTATTTTAAATAGTTTGCTGAAAACTCCTGGTAACGCTACATATCATGTTTTAATTGCTTGTACAGTTAACCTTTAATTTTATTTAGTAAAGTGTATCGAAGTGGGACTTTTTTGAATTGTAAATATGTGGTTTTATTAAATAAAAGCCAATGTAAAATTGTTACTTACGTTCACCGTCGTTTGTTTAAAGTTGAGGTTCTCACTTTGCACATCATGCTGTTTGAGTGTCTTCAGCTCCGCTTATCAGGCTGGTTAACAACAGATGGTACAGAGGCAGTGGAGTGAAGGGACTGGAGAGCTGAGTGTGCCCCTTGCAGGTTGGGGGAGCCGCGCCTTACACCCCATCCTTGCCAGCCCCCAACCCTCCCTCCTGGGCCTGCCACACCCTTCCTGGCATGCAGCTGTTACTTAGTCTGTGCCAGCCACAGGACCAGGGCTCTCCATGTTCCCTTCAGAATCTTCTCAGAAGCCCGTGAACCTCAGAACTTTCTCAGGGCACTAAGGTCCATCTCCCCAGCGGGCGGCGGGGTGGTGCGAGGTGGGGGTCGGTGATGAGGTCTCAGGTGGACATGGCATACAGCGGAAGGCTCTGCGAGGCCACTGAGAACTGGGCAGTGCCGGGCCGCGGTGTGGTGGGTATTGCTCTGCTTCCTGAGGCAGGAGGCTCCTGGCTGGTGGGGCAGAGCCTGGGCAGCTCTCTTCTGGCCCCTTGGTCCCAGGAGAATCCTTCGGTGTGCGACAGCACTCTCGCCTGAGCAGACATGGCTGCCCACTCTGCGGGCCTCTCCCTCAGTGCCTGCTCTCCTCTCTGGGCCACTATTATGTCCTCTGCGCTGTCTGCAGGCTGTGGTGAGAGGATGGCAACGGGCGTGATGGTGGCAGCAGTCACAGCCATGCCAGGTGCTAGGCCAAGTGCTGCCTGTGAGTCATCAACTATCTGCTCTGCGGAAGAGAGGGCCATTGCCCCATTTCAAAGATGAGATGCAGGAAAATGATGTGCATAGATCTCGACAGCAGTCAGAGCTGGATTTCAGACTCCTGAGCCCTTGTCAGAAACACCCTCTAGGGGAGAGGACCTTTGGGAGCCTTGACCTCAACTCCAAGTGCAGGGTCTGGGGTGGGAGGGGGGTTGCTGGACTCATTTATTTGAGCGCCTCCTGTGTGCAGGCACCACCTGCAGAGGAAGAGATGGTGCCAGCAGGGCTCACGGGCCAGGCACGGGCTGTGATGGCAGAGGTGCCGTGTGTGTGCAAACAGGAAGGGGCCGGAGTGCTTTCCTGAGTGCTGCAGCCCAGGGGAGAGCGGCTGATAGTTAAGAACCAGCCCCGAGATGTGGAGGCTGCCAGGCAGGAAGGCTCAGAGAGAATGGAACACTGCCCTGTGCAGTGTGGAGAGGCAGTGTGGACCTCGAGACCAGCTGTGGGTCACCAGGGAGTCACAGAGGGAAGCCTCGGGGCCAAGGGTCAATCCTCAAATGGGCCCGTGACAGGACGTGGAGGGGCTTGTAGGGTTCCCAGGGAAACCAGTGGATCTGCTTTGTGTGGAGTACAAATGTGCTCAAATATTTGCTGATGAGACTCAGGCCCTTGCCTGCCTACCCAGGAACCTGGCCATGAACGAGAGTGGTCAGATAGGTCTTGCAGGCCCAGAGCACTGGCCTGCCCACACAGGCTCCTGTGAACATTGCCTGCAGCCAGCAGGGCCACACCACGGCACTGTCTCCCCAGACTCACTGCCGAAGCTCCATTTTCCAGGATGCCTGAACTGCCTGGGGTTGTGTGTGGAATGAGGCAAATTACCTTCTCCCCAGGCATTACAATAGAATGAGTTACTCCTGGACTCGGAAGCTTCACTCTGGACTCCAGAACCTCACAGATGATGCTCAAACATTGTTCCTCCAGCTTCTTGCCCTGCTCTGGAGCTGCTGGTAGAAACTGCTCCAGCCAAAAATAAACCCAAGTGTAAGGTGCAGTCTGGCCAGAGGTGAAGAACAGGGCCCTAGGGGCTAAGTCTTGTAGCCAACCATTGCCATTTAGGGACTCTGGGACCTTGGGGAATTTTCTTGAATTCCCTAAACCTCATTTTTCCTTTCTGTTACCAAAGGTTAAAAAGGGTACCCAGCCTGGCTGGGCGTGGTGGCTCACGCCTGTAATCCCAGGAGTTTGGGAGGCCGAGGCGGGTGGATCATGAGGTCAAGAGATCGAGACCATCCTGGCCAACATGGTGAAACCCCGTATCTACTAAAAATAACAAAAATTAGCCGGGCATGGTGGCACGCGCCTGTGGTCCCAGCTACTCGGGAGGCTGAGGTGGAAAAATTGCTTGAACCCAGGAGGCGGAGGTTACAGTGAGCCGAAGATTTCGCCACTGCATTCCAGCCTGGCGATAGAGCAAGACTCCGTACCAAAAAAAAAAGAGGGGGGGGTACCCAGCCCTTGTCCACTGGCTTGTGAAGATTAAATAAAAATAAGCTGAACTACTAATTATATTTACAAAAAACACCCACAAAAACGTTGCAATGGGTTGGTAGAGTCACGCCCTTCACGTGTAAACAGTATCTCATACTCTTGAACTTAAGAATTTTTTTTTTAATTTGGGATTTTCCTCCTAAATTAAGTACATGTTTATTACATAAAATTTGGAAATTCAGAAAAGCATGTCTTCATGTTGTTTTAAAAAACAACTGTCTTCAGTTGTTTTTAATTTTACCACCTAGAGAAAAGATGCTGTTTTTAAATTCTGATCTTTTTTCCTATAAATGAAATTTTCCCATTTTACAAGTGAGTGCGTTGAGGCTTAGAAAGCTGAAGTATTTGGTCCCAGGTCACAGTTGGAAGAAAGCTGAATCCAGCTCAGCCTGATGCCAAGGTCTTAGGAACATGCCACGTCTGCTCCTAGAAAGACCCTTGTATTCACCCTTGGCATTCTGTAGGTGAAATGTTAGAAGACATCATCAATTTAAAAATCAGGGAGGGTGTAATTTTATTAAGATACATACATATTTAGCCAGGCACGGTGGTTCACGCCTGTAATCTCAGCACTTTGGGAGGCCGAGGTGGGTGAATCACCTGAGGTCAGGAGTTTGAGACCATCCTGGCCAACGTGGCAAAACCCTGTCACAGTCTACTAAAAGTACAAAGATTAGCCAGGCATGGTGGTGGGTGCATGTAATCCCAGCTACTTGGGAGGCTGAGTCAGGAAAATCGCTTGAATCCAGGAGGCAGAGGTTGCAGTGAGCCGAGATAGTGCCATTGCACTCCAGCCTGGGTAATAAGAGCGAAACTCTATCTAATAAAAAAAAAAAATTAATCTCAAGTGTGTTAAGTCAGCAAAAATGATTTTCCTTTACCAATGAAAAAGTGTTTCCTTTTCACACCTTGGGCTGTCCTGAGTCAGTGTCTGGTTTACTCTTGCTACTGCTGCTAAAACCAGAAGGCTTCCTGCAATTTTTTTTTTTTTTTTTGAGACGGAGTTTCGCTCTTGTTACCCAGGCTGGAGTGCAATGGCGCGATCTCAGCTCACTGCACCCTCCGCCTCCCGGGTTCAGGCAATTCTCCTGCCCCAGCCTCCTGTGTCGCTGGGATTACAGGCGTGCGCCACCATGCCCAGCTAATTTTTTTGTATTTTTAGTAGAGACGGGGTTTCACCATGTTGACCAGGATGGTCTCGATCTCTTGACCTCGTGATCCACCCGCCTCGGCCTCCCACAGTGCTAGGATTACAGGCTTGAGCCACCGTGCCCGGCCCGGCTTCCTGCAATTTAACACTGGAGGGGACAGACCTCAGTGTCTCCGTGTTGATACATACCTATTTGTTCAAAAAAGTTCTAATTTTATATAACATCTCACTCAAAATGTATTCAGTGCCAACATTTTCTGGGTCCTGTACTTTTTGACGAGGAGATGACAGTCTTTTAAAAAATCATTGCGTCTTAGAGGTTTCTAGCCCAGCTGCTGCATTTGGAGCAGCTGCATTCCCTGCTGGAATGATGAACTCTTTTTTTTTTTTTTTTTTTTTTTTTTGAAGACCGAGTTTCGCTCTTGTTACCCAGGCTGGAGTGCAATGGCGCGATCTCGGCTCACCGCAACCTCTGCCTCCTGGGTTCAGGCAATTCTCCTGCCTCAGCCTCCTGAGTAGCTGGGATTACAGGCACGCGCCACCATGCCCAGCTAATTTTTTGTAGTTTTAGTAGAGACGGGGTTTCACCGTGTTGACCAGGATGGTCTCGATCTCTTGACCTCGTGATCCACCCGCCTCGGCCTCCCAAAGTGTTGGGATTACAGGCGTGAGCCAGCGCGCCCAGCCAGATCAACTCTTTACCTGTGGTGCCTTCCTACTCTGGCTACAAGTCTGCCATTCTGCTGTTTTCCCTAACTGGTTCTAGGTCTTGAGACATCCTCTTTCTGCCTAGGATTATTTTTGAATCCAACACAGGACTTACCAGTGCCTGACACCTGATAGGCATTCAAGTAATACTTATTTTTGGAAAATGAATGAGATGGGCATTTTATCAATGTATTAATCCAACACATTTACAGAGTACCGTTCATATGCCAGGCCCTGTGCTGGCCACTAGGGAGGGTGACGAACCAACAGTCTTTGCCTTCCTGGACTTTGTCTGGAAGGAACAGGTACCTAAGTACACCATTGCTAAGCAGGAAATCAAAGGCTGAGTTGTGCTGCACACAGGCTTCTGTGGAGGCACTAACAGCCCTTCAGTGAGGCTCTGGGGACAGACAGTGCGTCAGGGTCTGTAGAATTCTTCAGAAGCCATCTATCAATTTATGGGTGTGTTGCTATTTCATGATTAAGCACTCTCCTATAATTGGAAAGAACTGTGGTAGGAGATAATTAACAGAAGATTATCTACTAATTAATTGTAACATTTCCAGCATAAGGTACTGTAATTTGAGAAAACATTGGTAACTCACTATATAGTCACTTAGGACAGGTTTGCTTTGCAGCTTAAAGCAATGTCAGACTCAGCAAACTCCTTTGTATCTTTGTGCTCTGAGAGATCTGCTTGTTACCGGGCTCGAGGCTGGGGAGGGAGGGTTTGCTTGGATCTAGATAATCACTGGTGGGTCGATTCTCCCTGCAGTGAATCAAAGGGATAAAGGACACCGTTATCACAAAAGTCACCTGCTTGGTCAGGTGTCGAAGCATCATTGCCAGGTCCACTTGAGGCCTCCCTGGCTACAGAAGAGCCCAGTGGGCCTGTCCTGCTTCTAGTTTGAGGCACACAGGAAATTCTATTTGCCAGTGATTTGCTTTGATATATAGCGTAGAGGGAAGACTAAAATGGCGGTGAGTGAGTGACTGAGAATGGAAGCCGGAAGTCAAAGCTTTTAGAGACGGGGTCTCACTGTGTTGCACGGTCTGGAGTGCAGTGGCACGATCACTGCTCACAGGAGCTCCACACCCGCCCCTGAGCCTCAATTGATCCTCCCACCTGGGAGGGACTGCAGGTGTGCGCCACCACACCCGGCCAATCTTTTTGTATTTTTATACAGATGGGGTTTTGAGGTGTTTCTCAGGCTGGTTTCAAACTCCTGGGCTCAAGTAGTCTACCCGCCTCGACCTTCTTAAGTGTTGGGATTACAGGTGTGAGTCACCGTGACCGGCCCAAGCTTTTTTATTTAACTCATTACTACTTTTCAGTGGTTTGATATAATAAAGTATATTCAAGCCATGAAAGTTAGAAAAGGAATTTTAATCAAACTTCATTGGCTTCCAAGGGAGCATACTTTAGAAAACAAAATCATGGCCAGGTGTGATGGCTCACATCTGAACTTATGATCAGCAGGAGGATCACGAGGTCCAGAGTTTGAGACCAGCCTGGCCAATATGGTGAAACCCTGTCTCTACTAAAAAATACAAAAAACTAGGTGGGCATTGTGGTGCGTGCCTGTAGCCCTAGCTGCTCAGGAGGCTGAGGTAGGAGAATCGCTTGTACCTGGGAGGCAGAGGTTGTAGTGAGCCGAGATCATACCACTGCACTCCAGCTTGGGCAACAGAGTGGGACTCCATCTCAAAAAATAAAAACAACCCAAAGAAACAAACAAAATCATGGCATCCAAAGATAAAGCTCACGACTGAGTCCCCTGCCCAGAGCTGGGTTCCCACCATTCTTCAGAGTTATCCAGCACCAAAAACGGTGTCACATTTTTATGATTCACTTAAGTTTAGGAGTGGGAGAATACTTATTTAACCCCAAGTCCACACATCTCAAAATTCAATCTAGGATTAAGAAGAAATGAAAACAAGCCCCCAGCTCCAAGATAATCACTGATACTACATTAAGGAAATAGACCTATCAGGTATTTTTAACATGAACACAAGGAGTAAGAGGCATTTTACTATTTGCTGCTCAGTGAACTCACGCACAGCAATGCCCTGTTGAGATCTGAAAGGGTCCAGCTGATGCAGAAGGCGCTCTTCTGCGATGCCAGTAGCCACCGTGCCTATATTTTGCACCTTGCAAAGCATGCAATACAACTGTTATTTTGTTTTCATTGGAAAACAAAATTTCATTTTTTGGTACAGATCAACGCATTTCTTCAGAGGATCCAAAAACATGTTTCATTAGAAACTGAAGACTGTCAGGCCGGGCATGGTGGCTCACGCCTGTAATCCCAGCACTTTGAGAAGCCAAGGGAGATGGATCGCTTGAGCCCAGGAGAACGAGACCAGCCTGACCAACAGGGTGAAACCTCACCTCTATTAAAAATACAAAAATTAGCTGGGCGTGTTGGTGTGTGTCTGTAATCCCAGCTGCTTGGGAGGTTGAGGCTGGAGAATCGCTTGAACCTGGGAGGCATAGGTCAGTTGAGCTGAGATCCTGCCACTGGACTCCAGCCTGGAGACAGAGTGAGACCCTGTCTCAGGAAAAAAATAAAAAGAATTGAGGACTGCCACTGAAGCAGAACCAGACATCAACAGTGAGTAGACTGAACTCCCTTTCACTGAAAAAGGAATGATGAAGAAATATCAGCTCCTCTCCTGTTTCCTGGATATTTGTATTGCTCCCAAAGCTCATGCTAGTCACATATGAAATCACTGAAATTTAAGATTAATCTGGCCGGGTGCAGTGGCTCATGCCTGTAACCCCAGCACTTTGGGAGGCCAAGGTGGGCAGATCATGAGGTCAGGAGTTCAAGACCAGACTGGCCAACATGGTGAAACCCTGTCACTTACTAAAAAAAAAAAATACAAAAATTAGCTGGGCATGGTGGCTCATGCCTGTAGTCCCAACTACTTGGAAGGCTGAGGTAGAATTGCTTGAACTGGGACCCTGGAGGCAGAGGTTGCAGTGAGCTGAGACTGCGCCATTGCACTCCAGCCTGGGCTACAAAGCAAGACTCTATCTCAAAAAAAAAAAAAAGATTAAGGGGATTAGTGAGCTTCTAACTGAAACAGTGATGTGGGACTACACAGTTTAATAAATCTACAGAATTTAATAATTAGCACAGGATTTTTTTTGTACCTTGCCCATTCACTGAACATTTAAACCCTCCTACATATGAAAGAGGAACAGTACTCCTTAGAATTAAGTCGTTGAAATCATGGAATTGCTCAGACTTAAGACTTTCAGCAGATTTTCATAAGTTAGTTACATTAAATCATGCTTTGCTTTTCTGGACCTGCTTTGCTCAATCCCAAATAAAACTCCTAACTGAATTTTGGGCTCAGCACTAATTTGGAAGCTGAAACGTTTTGAGATCAATACAAAATACAGTTCCATCCCAAATATCACAGGCCTTTTTAAGAATGGCATCAAAGGTAAAAAAAAAAAAAAAAGAAGGTCGGACAGCATATCCTGAGGACTTGCAGTCTTCTCGTCGATATGGTCAAGAGGGGAGAAAGGCTCTGGCCTCCCTGATCTTCTGCCTCACGCCTCTGCAGGACAAAGTGAGCCCAGCGTGGTGGCGCTTCAGGGATTCCAGGCGCCCGCGGAGCAGTTCCGTCTTGTCCACCTTTTCTTCCAAGTCCCGAAGGAGTGACTCCTTGCCTAGAAGCCCGCACCTCTGGTTCAGCCTGATGTTGTCCGCCCGCAGCCCCTCGCGGGCTTGCTTCGTCTTGGTCAGGATGTCTCTTCTTAGGGCGACCTGGGCCTCGATTTCTGCCAGCTGTGTCTTTTTGCATGCGTTCTCCACGTCCATGAAGTGAAGCTTTTCCTTCACGTGGGTTACTACTTGCACACTGTTGGTCACCTTGTTGCGAAGTTTTAAAAGTTCCTCATTTCGTTCCTCAATTTTCTCATTGAAGGTCTGGTTCTCAATCTTCAGCTGTTCAAAGTCAATGAGGAGCAGACCCTCGGTCAGGTCCTCCTGGGTCCTCATCCTGGTTTCAAAATGCACCAGGCTCTGCTTCAGCTGCACGTTTTCTAGTCTCACGGCGCTCATCTCCTTCTCCTTTTTATCCTCCAGCGCCTGGATCTGCTCCACCTCTCGCAGAGCAGCCTGGCGCCCGCCCCTCATCCGACAGCTGCCCATGGCCTGCATCACCACCTGCTTCTTGAGTGCCTGGAAGCGTCGCCACTCCTTCTCCACCCTGGTGAGCTTCTCCTGGCACTGCCGCTTCAGCTGGCCCAGCTCCTGGTGGTACCACTGCAGGTCGTCTGCCTGCTGCTTCTTCAGCTCCTCCAGCATGCCCAGATGGCGCAGGTACACCTGCTCTTTCTCGGGGGCCTCGGCCTCCGCGCCCTGGTCAGGCACCTCAGCGGCCTCCAGGCCCTTCTTCTTGCGCAGCGCCTCGAAGATCTTGTGCTGCAGGTACAGGTTGTAGCGCTGGGAGCGCTTCCGCTCCACTAGCAGGGAACGGTACTGGTCCAGGAGGTCGCTGCGCAGCTGCTGCTCCTGCAGCCTCTGGACCTCCTCGGACCACTCCAAGTCCTCAAGCTGGTCCCTTCCACCAAGGCGCTTCCCCTCTTCCTGGCTCTTGGCCGGGCGTCCTTCCTCACCCCTCCCCTCACTCTCTGCGCCATCTCTCTGCGTCTCCTCCTCCTCCTCCTCCTCCACCTGCTCTGTCTCAGCCTCCCGGGCTGCAGCAGCAGCCTCTTTCAAGCCGATCCTGGGCAGCGGCAGGGAGGTCAGGGACGGCGCTTCCTTCCCCTCCGCCGCCTGCTCCAGCTCCTCCTCCACCCCCGCCTCCGCCTCTAGCTCCAGGTGCCCGGCTCCGGGCTCCGGCTGGACGGGCTCCTCAGCCCCGGCCTGGGCCGGCTCTTCGGGCTCGGGCTCGGACTGGGGCTCGGCCAGCCTCGCCGGCGCTCCAGGCCCCTCCACGCCCTCGACCTCGGCGGCCGTTAGCCCTTTCGAGGCCTCGGCCTGCTGGTCCGCGGCGGTACCTCCCTGCGAAGCCGCCTCCTCCTCCTTCTCCTCTTCCTCCTCCTCCTCCAGCTCTGACCCCGGCTGCCCGGGTGCGGGCGGGGTCGGAGGGCCAGAGCTGGCCTTGATCTCGGACGGCCGCGCGGCCAGGCTTTCCCTGTCTCCGCTTTCCCCGCCGGGGTCGTTAGTGTGCTCGGACAGGCCGTCCATCTCCGCCCGGCTCAGCCGGGGCAGCGCAGCGCGAACGCAAGCTGTTAGGTTTCCCGGGGCAACCGAGGGCGCGCGCGCTGGGCCCCGCGATTGGCCAGGCGCTAGGCCGACGCCCCGCCTCTTCTCCCCGCCTCCCGGCGAGAGAAAGCCAATGGGAGGCCGCGAGCTGGCGATAGGCGAGATTCATTGGAAGCGGCTGTGTGCTCTGGCCGCGAGGGGCGTGGCTCCCCCGCTGGGCTTTCTGACTGCCTATTTCCCACCGCCCGGCCTGGGGCGGGGCGTCCAAGAGGCTCTGGGAAAGGCGGTGGCGGCCGGCGCGAGGGGCGCGCAGGCGCAGAGCGGCGGGCCGGGCGTCCGCAAGGTGGCGCACGCGGGGCGCCTGCGCGATGCGGCGGGGCGACAGCGGCGGCGGCGGCGGCGGCCGGGCCGGGCCGGACGGCGCCTGCGTGC